>NC_056619.1:21224149-21461302 GCF_018340385.1 Cyprinus carpio | reverse complement strand
CTCCATTCTGACGGCACCCATTCACTGCAGAGGATCCATTGGTGAGCAAGTGATGTGATGCTACATTTTTCCTAATCTCTTCCCCATGAAGAAACAAACTCATCTGTCTTTAATGCCTTGGATGGCCTGAGGTTGAGGTAAACTTTCAGCAAATTTCCATTTTGGGGTGAACTATTGCTTTAAACACAACAGTCTGGGATGTCCAGACCCTATAGTTTCGCCTTTCGTGATCTGTGGTGTTCAAAACTTCCTGCACAAGTTAAACACACACACACACACACACATCTCTCTCTATGGAGGGTCGGGTCGGTTTAATGACTGCTATCTTTAACTGCTATTTTCTATCTAATGGAGCCTAGGAACAGCAATTTCTCACTCAGCATGTAGAGAAATTATGGAGCTGAATGCCTCTATGCTCTCCCACTGGACATTTTGCATTTGTTCATGTGGTTTATAAAGCAGATTTTTGCTTTGTTAAAATGCCAATTTTTTTACTGATTGATTGATTATCGCTGTATCAGCATTTCCCACTAAGCAAACTGTTTGTTTTCACTGCATGAGTAAATGTGAAAGCCATGTGAACGCTGTGGTTCCGGTTCTCTCCGGGGAATGTGTTCTCCGTCTCTCAGGGGTTTCGTCTCTGTTCATGTTCTGTGACTGCGGTCAGCGTTTGTGAGGGTCGTGAAGGGCATCATTTGCGGTTTGCATTGTGAACCGTTTGGTCTGCTCACTGAGAGTTTAGAGGTTCTAAGTTCATGTGAGTAACAGATTTAAACAGGTTTGGACATTTTGCGTACATATTTAATTGATCAAAAATATGGTAAAAACATAATATTGTGAAATATTACAATTCCAAAAATAGCTCTTTTTTATTGTAATTCATTGCAAAATGTAATTTATTTCTGTGATGCAAAGCTGTATTTTCAGCATCATTACTCCAGTCTTCAGTGTCACATGATCCTTCAGAAATCATTCTAATATGCTGATTTTGGGGGTCAATTAAAACTTCTTGAGGTTTTATCACAGATATTGATGATAGATATCAGATGAGCATATTAGTTTCTAGGTTCTTTTACTAATAATACAGTGTTTTTTCTTCTACTAAATAACTAAAGAATCAAAAAGTTCTCTTCTGAACTTACACCTTTAAAATATCCTTTATGTTTGAATTTACATGTTTCAAATTTGAAAGTGGATTCAAAAGGGTAGCTGAAAAAGTACTGAAAATAACAGCTGATACAACCTAAGAGACACTTCATATTCATGGTACAGTCTGAATCCCTTATTTGAATTAATAACATTCAACATGAATCAAAATAGGTTATCTTGATTTATTGCAGTTTTCATTTGTGAAAAACGTTTAATTACTCATAATCTTTAATCAAATTTTTTGTGGAACAGGTTTTTGTACTGCGTGGTGATAAAAATATTTTTTATGCACTATCTAAGTGGGAACTATCTTTGGTGAAATACAAACTATAAAAATAAATGTGTCACAAACGCGCCATTTCCACAGACTTTACATAAAGCTCCGAAGATGCGAGAAAGAAAAAGAAATGTGGACAAGAAGTACTACATGTTTTTACGACATTTTTTTAAAAAAAGAGAAATTGATTCATGTATTAGAATCTGGTATATTCACAAGTCATAACGAATCACGGGTACTTTCTAAGAAGAAGGAAATTTTAATAACAGGCGAGTCTCTTTATCGTACAGTGGACAGCCCACTTTCACAGACACACACACACACACACACACACACACAGGAGTCCTTCAGTGTTTGGTTTGGACTTGGACAGAATGGATGGATTTATTTCACACAGATCAGCTTCACTACATAAATCACATTGCTTCAGAAGGGACTTCAGAGAAAGTGACATGGAGCTTTAACTGGAGAAGCGCTGTCTTCTGGTCAGAATGGTACGGTAACTCTTACTGTTCTGTTCTCAGACCTTCTGCCACCGTGGATAGTAATGGTATGAACCATGTAATTATAATGCAAATAGATTTAGAGTGGCTGTCGTGTTTGTAAAACAATTTTACACCATTTGTAGGGGGTTAGTATCACTTGATGACATCTTATGATGTTTTTTGGGGAAACATGACCAAAAGAAAAGAGCAGTGTGTCTGTAAAGGAGACAGTGAATCATAACTCATGATGACATGCCCTCTGAGGAAAGTCGCGCGTCCGGGTACTAATGCATCGATGCATGAATGTTTCGTTTGTTTGGCCCTGACTGTCGGGGGGGTGTGCTAAGTAACCATGCAACAGCATTTTGCTCCGACACGTGATAAAGGAACAAGTTCCTGCTTACTAAATTACTGTTTAGTTGATCTCTAAAATTTTTATTAAATCGACGAACAAGTCACGGAAATGTGTTTGCAAACGAGCTCCTTGACTCTGAATTCTGTGTGTCTTAGACACTTAGAACACTTTAAGATCCATAGAAAGAAATTAACTTTACTTCAAAGGAAAGTAGAAGGACAAAATTATGTGCAATGGTGAAGGATGATTTTTACAAAAAGGTAATTGAAAAAGTTTATTAAATAAATTGAAACTGTGGTATTCAAGAAAAAAATGCGTTAAAAAACATATTAATGTCCCTATAGTTATTTTTAATTAAATCATTTTTCAGTTATACAATATTAACCAAATTTGGTATTGATCGATACTATTTTCAAAAGGTAAAAATTTATATTGCTGTTTAAATCGTACTTGCAATGTGTGGTACACGGTTACACGAAAGTGTATTTGAAAACAAAACGATAAAATATAGTGCTTAATAAAATTGTATTAATGAAACAACCATCATAATTATGATTCAATCATTGTACATTTGGAAACTTTTTTCATTCCCTTTGACTTAGAACTAGACTTCGCCTCGTGCTCGAAATGTCCATTCTAAATGTATATTAGCTTTATCAGGTAACTCACTAAATAAAAAGAAATCATAAAAATGTCCCGTTATAAACGCGGTTGGTAAATTTTTTTGTTGTAAACTGGTTTGTTAAAATGTAAAGACTTGGCTCATTTTCCTTGTAAAAATATACTCCAATAATCTTTTTCTTTTGCATACGTGCAAAAATCATGTATGGGTATTGTATCCATAAGACTGTTAACACGTGCAAACCCCCTGAAACACAAGTCCATACAAAGTTGCAAACTCAATGCCAGGTTCTAATGGACTGGTCGTGCTCCCTCTGGGCAGCTTACAGTGTTTTCAAATAAGGTTTTAAAATTAATGTTAAACTTTGCTGTGGCTTTAAAAAAACTATTGTGACAGATTTGGGATAGAAACCACTAACCAGACGAAGTGGTGATTTTGCGGATAGGAGAGAAACTGGAACACGTAAAACAAACAAAACACTAAAACAACAACTAAAAACTAGGGTCACGTTCTGACATCTTCAACCCAACCCACCACACACACATCAACACACACACACACACACATCACACCCGTAACATTCAGTCGATGTGATGTTGATGGATGGGCCCACTCCGGGTCCAGAGGAGATTCGGAGGTCCCACGTGCGGTATATTTCACAGCAAGCCTCAAACGTGGTGTCTGTTTCTAGCTTGCACCATAAAATATGGATACAGCTCACAAATACACCGGATCGGCAGTGTCACAGAGACTCTTTCCCCATCTAACATCAACAACTTCACAAGATACAAACTTTTCAAGATCACTGATCAAAAACCAGTTATGTCAGTATTTAAGTGAAAAGCACACTACAGAAATATTTTTAATTTTTTTTGTCACACCAGAAAGTTATCGAAAAACTGTTTTCAAAACTGGGGGAATCTGGCTTTACCAAGAGGTAATGTCCAAAAAGCAGTCAAAACTAAACAAACACAGTTAACGAACTAATAGATATTCGCAAAACTTTTTTACCATTAACATATGCAAGTGGAAGGCATTGTCTTAATGAAAATGCAGTAATTTACATCCATTTCCTGAAAATAAATCTGAATACTGGATAAAGCCAGGTTCACAATTCTTGCTTAATTTTATTGACACATTAGAGTTGAATATTTTTATAGATGTGATTTTGAATATCTCTTTTTGTCACTTTAATACTGTCAATAGAAAGAAAAAATATATATTTTCAGCACATTTTAGGAACAAATGTTATATAAATCAGTACAAATGATATCTTAACAAAACCCACAGTAAAAACCTTCAGAATATAAAGATCGAATAAAACTTGCCTAAGTATGGTATATATCAATTGCTCTCTGCTGGGAAGTGGGAGAAAAAACCTTTAAAGATTAATGAAAAGCGTAATTGAAGTTTCTACAGACACAACAGATAGTCTATAAAGTGTAATCAAAATAAACATTTGAAGTGATGTTTTTCTTTCCACTTAAAAGAAGACTTTATGAACACCGAGTTGGAAAGTAAACACCCAAATCTTCTAAATTTGTACCACGTCCATATAAAATTGGTAAATTTGTCTGTATAGTGTATAGCCTGTAAAAATAGCGTGCCACTGACTAATCGTTCATAATAGAAGGAAATAGACCATTTTTATTTCATGTTGACATTAAATTAGTTTCCCTTGCACATATGCTTCTCTGCTCTTTTGGTATAGATCAAGTGTAGTACGGTTGTCTCTTATCAGTTTAACTATCTGATACACCCCCTTGTGGGGAAGTCATGGCCTAAGGGAGGTTAGAGAGTCTGACTTCAATCCAAAGGTTGTGAGTTCGAGTCTGGCGCCGGCAGGAATTGTAGGTGGGGGGGAGTGAATGTACAGCGCTCTCTACCTCTCCCTCAATACCACTGTACTGGAGGTGCCCCCCCCCCCCTTGAGCAGGCAACCGAATCCCCCAGACTGCTCCCGCGGCGCCTGCAGCATAAATTGCTGCCCAATGCTCCGGGGGTGTTGTTCACGAGTGTGTGCACTTTGGATGGTTTAAATGCAAAGGCAATGGAGGCACTAATTCTGAGTATGGGTCCCCAGTAACTTGGCTGTATGTCCACGTCGTGGACTTTTTTTTTCACTTTCATAAATTTTTCTTGTTGAACGAACAAGCAATGTTGCGTGAGGGCATGGGCCCTGGGGGCTTATAAATGAGCTAGTGTATCTGTGTTCACGTATGTGTGTGGTATCCATAACCCCCTGGACAGTAGGAAATGTCGATTAAACCCTGCGGTCCGTCACTGCCATCGTGTGCGGAGAGGGAAACAGCAGTGGCTAAATCCAGATCCAAAGACTAAAGGGCTGGATTTGGGCCTGAGGGTCAGAGAAACTGAAAACTCCCCCTGGACCATCTCACAATCTACCAGACCACACCTGTCTGTCTGTCTGTCTGTTACACTAACAACCTTCAACTGAGAAAGTATGAGCCTGTACATTTTTTCTTTTGTTAAATAAAAACTGGATGTATATTTCCGTAAGAACCAGGATCTAGCAGGAGATGCATTTGTGTTGAGACATTTAATGTTACATTACATTAGGACTTCTATTTTAAATAAATTATGTTCTTTTGAACGTTCTATTAATCAAAGAATCTTGAAAGATAAAATGTGACTCTGTCTGGAGCACAAAACTAGTCATAAGTAGCATGGGTATATTTGTAGCAATAGAAATAGATATATTATTTTTTGTAATGGTATCGAGATTTTTTATTTTTATAATTAGTATTTTTGATTTTAGGTTATGTTTATTTTAGATGTTTTGTAATTTTTTAATTGTATTACCATAAATATATCAAAATAGATTTTTGAAAAGTAATATGCATTGCTAAGAACTTCATTTCGACAGCTTTAAATGCAATTTTCTCAATATTTTGATTTTTTGCACCCTCTGATTCCAGATTTTCATCTAGTTGTAGAATAGTTGTATCTCGGCCAAATATTGTCATATCCTAATAAACCATACATCAATGGAAAGCTTATTTATTCATCTTTCAGTTGTATATAATATATTCAACTTCAAAAAATTGACCCTTAGGACTGGTTTTGTGGTCCAGGGTCACAAATGAATCACAGTTTCCACAAAAATATGAAGCAGCACAGCTGTTTTCAACTGATAATAACCAGAAATGTTTCTTGAGCAGCAAATCAGCATATTAGAATGATTTCTGAAGGATCATGTGACACTGACAACTGGAGAAATGATGCTGAAATAAATTTAGCATTGATCACATGAATAAACTACATTTATTATACTCACATAGAAAACAGTTATTCTAAATAGTAATAGTATTTCACAGTATTACTGTTTTTATTGTATTTTTGATCAAATAGATGCAGCCTTAGTGAGCAGAAGAGACTTTTTTCAAAAACATTAAAAATATTACCAACCCCAAACATTTAAACAGTAATGTAAATGTATTAAACATTTTTTTTTTAATAAATAGACTTATAATATACTATAAATAGTATAATATTTCTTATTTGCTGTGTATAATTTTCATGAACTGCAACTGTATGTGTGTTCTTACAGAATCCTGAGTCCCTGGACTCAATCGATCCAGAGCTGTCGTCTGCCCTCTACCCACCGTTTTGAGGTCACGGCCCTCTACTGTCCTCAGCCAGCTCTTCCAGGTCATCGAGGGTCGTTTACCACGGAGACGCCCTCCAGTGTCTGAGCGTCCGACTTGGCCTCATCCCTGCCAGGCACACTTCTGGAGAGCGTGCAGCAGGCGGCCTGTGTGATGGTGTGGGAAAAAACCATGACCTCAGAAATAATAACATGCAGTTAAAGGGATAGGGTGTCTTCAAGGGATAGTGAAATTAAATAATGAGGTCACACCCTCATGTCGTTCCAAACCCGTGAGACCTCCCATTCATCTTTGGAACACAGTATAAGATATTTTAGATTTAGTCCGAGAGCTTTCTGTCCCTCCATTGAGAATGTATGTACGGTATACTGTCCACGTCCAGAAAGGTAATAAAAACATCTTCAAAGTAGTCCATGTGACATCAGAGGGTCCGTTAGAATTTTTTGAATCATCGAAAATACATTTTGGTTCAAAAATATCAAAAACTACGACTTTATTCAGCATTGACTTCTCCTCCCGGGTCTGTTATGAGCGCGTTCACAACACTGCAGTTTAGTGATATCCGGTTCGCGAATGAATCACTCGGATCTTCTTGAACCAGTTCACCAACATCGAACTGAACATCGTTTGAAACGGTTCGCTTGCGTCAACAATAAGCATTAATTAATCCACAAATGACTTAAGCTGTTAACTTTTTTAACATGGTGACACTCCCTCTGAGTTCAAATAAATCAATATCCCGGAGTAATTCATTTACACAAACAGTACACTGCTGAACCGAGCCAGATACAACGAACGAACGACACATTGACTCGTTCTCGAGTCAAGATCCGTTTCTGTCGGACGTGTCCGGTTCGAGAACCGAGGTGCTGATGATGATACTGCGCATTCAGCGTGAAGACAGACTGACACACAGCGCGTCTGAACCGAACTGGTTCTTTTGGTGATTGATTCTGAACTGATTCTGTGCTAATGTTATGAGCGCGGGTAAACCGAAGGCTTGAATCAAGGGCAATCATCGCCAATGAATCATTATGTCGAGCGCAAAATAACTGGTGAACCGTTTTCGGCAATCGGTTTATTGAATCAAACTGTCCAAAAGAAACCGGTTCGCGAAAAAGAACAGAACTTCCTATCACTACCGGTGATCCGAAAACCGATGCAATCGGTTCTTGACTCGAGAAAGAGTCAATGTTTCGTTCGTTATCTGGCTCGGTCATCAGTTCAGTCAGTGTACTGTTTGAGTAAATGAATTACTCCCGGGATATTGATTTTATTTGAACTCAGAGGGAGTGTCAGCCATGTTTAAAAAAGTTAACAGCTTAAGTCTACATTTGTGGATTAATGCTTATTGTTGACGCGGAACCGTTTCAAACGATTCAGTTTCGATTTGGTGAACTGGTTCAAGAAGATCCGGTTACATCGAGTGATTCGTTCGCGAATCGGATGTGCTGTGAATGCGCTCATTACAGACCCGGGAGAGAAGTCGCAATGCTGAAATAAAGTCGTAGGTTTTGATATTTTTGGACCAAAATGTATTTTTCGATGCTTCAAAAAAAGTCTAACGGACCCTCCCTCTGATGTCCACATGGACTACTTTGAGATGTATGTTTTATTAACCTTTCTGGACGTGGACAGTATACCGTACATACATTTCTCAATGGAGAGGAACAGAAAGCTCTCGGACTAAATCTAAAATATCTTATACTGTGTTCCGAAGATGAACGGAGGTCTCACGGGTTTGGAACGAACATGAGGGTGAGTTCATTAATGACATAATTTTGATTTTTGGGTGAACTATCCCTTTAAACTAGCAATGAGCGACTAGTGAAGGAAAACGGGTGTTTGAAATCATGAAAAACAGTTACAGGGCCTTAAATACAGGTCCTTTTCAAAAAATTAGCATATTGTGAAAAAAAGTTCATTATTTTCCATAATGTAATGAATAAAAATTAAAGTTTTCATATATTTTAGATTCATTGCAAACCAACCTGAAAATTTTCAGGTCTTTTATTGTTTTAATAGCTGATGATATTTGGCATACAGCTCATGAAAACCCAAAATTCCTATCTCAAAAAATTACATATTTCATCCGACCAATAAAAGAAAAGTGTTTTTAATACAAAAAAAGTCAACCTTCAAATAATTATGCTTCAGTTATGCACTCAATACTTGGTCGGGAATCCTTTTGCAGAAAATGACTGATTCAATGCGGTGTGGCATGGGGGGCAATCAGCCTGTGGCACTGCTGAGGTGTTATGGAGGCCCAGGATGCTTCGATAGCGGCCTTAAGCTCATCCAGAGTTGTTGGGGTCTTGAGTCTCTAAACTTTCTCTTCACAATATCCCACATATTCTCTTTGGGGTTCAGAGTCAGGAGAGTTGGCAGGCCAATTGAGCACAGTAATACCATGGTCAGTAAACCATTTACCAGTGGTTTTGGCACTGTGAGCATGGTGCCAGGTCGTGCTAAAAAACAAAATCTTCATCTCCATAAAGCTTTTCAGCAGATGGAAGCATGAAGTGCTCCCAAAATCTCCTGATAGCTAGCTGCATTGACCCTGCCCTTGATAAAACACAGTGGACCAACACCAGCAGCTGACATGGCACCCCAGACCCTCACTGACTGTGGGGTACTTGACACTGGACCTTCAGGCATTTTGGGCATTTCCTTCTCCCCAGTCTTCCTCCAGGACTCTGGCACACGTTGATTTTCCGAATGAACATTGCCTTTCAATTTGCTTTCATCCGAAAAAAAAAAAAAAAAAAGTACTTTGGACCACTGAGCAACAGTCCAGTGCTGCTTCTCTGTAGCCCAGGTCAGGCGCTTACCTGCCCGCTGTTTCTGATTCAAAAGCACACGCCTGTGCACGGTGGCCTCTGGATGTTTTCTACTCCAGACTCAGTCCACTGCTTCCGCAGGTCCCCCAAGGTCTGGAATCGGTCCTTCTCCACAATCTTCCTCAGGGTCCGGTCACCTCTTCTCGTTGTGCAGCGTTTTTTGCCCACACTTTTCCTTCCCACAGACTTCCCCACTGAGTGCCTTGATACAGCACTCTGCGGAACAGCCTATTCGTTCAGAAATTTCTTTCTGTGTCTTACCCTCTCGCTTGAGGGTGTCAGTGATGGTCTTCTGGACAGCAGTCAGGTCGGCAGTCTTACCCATGATTGCGGTTTTGAGTAATGAACCAGGCTGGGAGTTTTTAAAAGCCTCAGGAATCTTTTGCAGGTGTTTAGAGTTATTTAGTTGATTCAGATGATTAGGTTAATAGCTCGTTTAGAGAACCTTTCATGATATGCTAATTTTTTGAGATAGGAATTTTGGGGTTTCATGAGCTGTATGCCAAAAATCATCAGTATTTAAAACAATAAAAGACCTGAAATATTTCAGTTGGTGTGCAAGATGAATCTAAAATATATGAAAGTTTAATTTTTATCCTTACATTATGGAAAATAATGAACTTTTTCACAATATGCTAATTTTTTGAGAAGGACCTGTATATGGGTGTTTCTTCAACTATGGGACCTTTTGACCTTCTGAAAATCCAGAAAATAATAAACTCTCTTAAATAATTTTACACTCATAATGGTTGTTTTTTTTGTACAAGTGTGAACTTAATTGATTAAAAGGGGATTGGGTGTTATTTTTTGAGATTTTTTATATTATAATATAATGTGTAAATCTTTTTTTGGGTGTTTTTTTATATATCATTTTATCTATTATAAATGAAACTGATTAATATTTTGACATTTTCAGCATAATTTACCAAAATGTCAGCTAATTTTTTGATGAAAAAGAGCTTTTTGGACATTTTACACAACATAAAATAGTAGAATTAATAATAATAATAACAATAATAATAATAATAATAATAATAATATAATTAAAACTCTGCTAGGGCTGATTTCATAGCTATCATTTTATGTATTGCAAATAAAATGAAATAATATTTTACATAAATAGTTTACACATTTTGCACAATTTACAAAAGAAAGGTGATGGAAAAGATCATTTTAGACATTTTAATGATAAAATAAAATGGCAAGCTATTGCCAGACATTTTCAGCTTGATTAGAAAAGTTAATTAATAGAATGTGCTGAAAATTGTTCATAAGTGATATTTACCTTTGACTTGTTTTCTTGACAGGTCACATATTTAATCTTAAGAAGAGCACACGCTGTTCTCTTCAAATTTTAGAATGAAGATCTGAAATTAGAATAAAAAAAGAAATTGTATAAAAGGCATTTTACAATATATATCAAAATACACTACAAATCAAAATACAGTAACAAAATACATGATGAAGGCGCAGTAAAAAGTTTCAGAGAGAATTTAAATTTGACCATCATTTAACAAAACTGGGGAGGGGGGTACTTTTTAGTAAAAATCAACCCAAGACATAAGTGCCTAAAGTTGAGGAAACACCCTTAAACTTTCCCTTATACATTCATATTTCTGTATCTTACTAAAAAAAGTCCATGCAAACAGTACGTCAACAACCCTTATTCTCTTATGATGCTTCCTGATTAATAATAACAAGCAACACTGTGAAACTGACATTATTGTCTGAAAACAGTCAGCAGCACATTGTCATTAGCAGCAGTGTCATACAGGGACAGTCTGAGCTCAGCTGATCTGAGAAGCGACTGCAGTATACTGTATGTCTTCAAACGGATCATCTTTGAGGAGTCATTGAGATAAGTGCTCCAGACCGCTGTCTGACATTCATAAAGATCCGCAGAATCTGAGGTCAATTAATGAGTGACGGAGGCAGCTGGCCGTGTGATGTTCATCTGCTCAGCGCAGTGATTATAGGACATCTTTGACATCAAGAGCATCCCTTAATAAAGCTCTTAATCAGCCTGATCTTCCACAGATACTCGTCTGAACCACTTCCATTGGATGTACTTCTTTATTTTCACTTTATAATCACTATCTATATTAGTAAAAGAAGAACTAATTTTTCTTTATTTTCACTTTATATTTTATTTATATATTAGTTAATTTAGTTCTAATTTAATTCTTGGCAGTCAGCATTTCACATTTGTATCTATCTATCTATCTATCTATCTATCTATCTATCTATCCATATGTCCTCCTATATGTCTACATCTATCTATCCATCCATCCATCTAAACTTCAAAAAAAGCTTTTTCAGGATGTTTTTGAAAAAGGCTTTCATAAAATCAGTTTGTTTTGTACCTTACAGTTATAAGAATTTCTTTTATTTATATATAATGAGTTCTTTTGAACAACTTCATTGGATTCAAATTCAAATTCAAGTTTAAATTCTGCATCTTTATTGCTACTGAATTTCAAATTTAACTTTAAATGTAACATTCCAATTGGAATCTAAAAGGGATTCTCAACTGAGTTCTAAATGTCCTCCACTTATGATTTTCTGTGTGTCCCGAACAGGCTCCGTACTCTCAGAGGGTGTTCAGATTTTCGGGGTGGCCTCTGTGTTTACACGATCGCATCGTGATCCAGCTCGCTCCCGTTAACCCTTTGCTGCTCAAACCAGGAGACTTCTACCTGCAGATTGTGCAGTTTGGAAACCAGGCAGCCCGTATTGTGGTCCAGAGCCTTTTGGAGGTGGAGGAGGAACGTGTGCTGGAGGAAACCCCAATACCCGAGACCTCGTACCCCAGCATCTTCACTGAAGCCTGGCTTCGGGAACTCAACGATGGGAAACATGGAACACCTCTGGCTCACTGCATCCTCCAAACCGAGCAGGGCGTAGTCAAGGTTCCCTGGGAAGAGGTGGCCAATCCTGAATTTGCAGACGATCAGAGGATGGCCTCCTCGTCTACGTCAAACCAACAAGAGTCTTTGAGTTCGTGCCATCCACATACACCTACCCCTTCTAATTTCTCAGTCGAGACGAGGATCTGTCCTGCACGGGATGGTATAGCAGTGTCCTTGCGTTTGGTAGACAATAGCAGCAGTCCCAGACACACTGAAATGGATCCAACTCAGTCTGGGATGCGACCGGTGGGATGGGTGTCTCCAAACACATGGGACAGCAGAAGTTTGGTAAGCAATTGCAAAGATCTAATTGACCTTACCAAAGAAACCCAAGGATACTCACAAACTTGGGCTCAGACTCATACTCCTCTGCTGAGGTCCAACAGTGCTACTCGGGAACGTACTGCTTGTGTTCGCACCGTGAGGTTCGCAGAGGAACCCTGTACGCCGTGCATGCAGAGGAAACATGGACAAGGGACCAAAGCACAAAAATGTCGGTTCATGGAACCACAAGAGAAACCTGTTAAACCCAAAGAAAGATCTGAGCATCCAAATGAGCTGCGAAGCTTTCACCGACCTGCTCAGGAAAACCCAGCTTGTTGCAGCTCCTCAGAAACAGGTCCATTAGGTAATTCCTCCAGTGAAGGACATAAGGATCAAACACAGAAGATTTCTCAGGACGAGATACACTGTTTTACTCCAGCTGTGGTTGGGACGTCCGAGAAGTGCCACATTGTTGTCCAGGGAGAGACAAATGAGGTGGACAGAAGCAGCTACTTTGAAATGATTCCCAGGCTGCATGTGGTTCCAGGGAAGAAGATGACTGCTTTTGGACTCGTGTCTCCAAAAATAAACAGAAGACGACTGGTTCCAGGGAAGAAGATCTTTTGGATCAATGGGTACTTCTCTATCTATCTATCTATCTATCTATCTATCTATCTATCTATCTATCTATCTATCTATCTTTACAACAATCCATCGTCTATTGTTCCATCTATCCATCCTATATCTGCATTTCCATACATCAATCTTTACATCCATTCATCCATCCTATATTTTTTATCCATTTTTTCATTGGTTAATTAATTCATTTATTCTTCTTTTTTTTTTATTTTTATAGAGACTTTTTTAGAGAGTATAAAAGGAAAAAAGGAGGAAAAGATCAATGTTTGATCAAATGTGTTCAATATGTTTTATTTAAAGACAAGTCCTTATGATCCAATTAATCTTATTAGAAGCAAAGCAACATCTTTGATCATGTTTTAATGCATGTTGACTTATTCCTTTAAAGATCTCTCTCAGGACTCAAAAACTCTGTCCCCTCCTCTTACTGGACCACGGATAAATCTTTCAGACGCATCAGCGCAAGCTGAAACAGAGAGACCACCATCCAGATCATCCACACCTCCTGCACTTACAGCTGATGGCCTCCTTCACTCAGGAATGATGTGCCTTACAGGTAACCCCCCCACCAAATATCTCATTTTAATCCAAATTAAAATCACATGCATTTCCGTGCCTTGCAACTGTAGACATCTGGTGTTCTGTCATTTGGTTGTCAGCTAAGTAAAATGATCTAGCTATATATAATGTCTATTTTTCAATATTTTTTAAATAATAAATCTAAAATTTAATTTTACATTTAAATATATTTAAATGTACATTTAACTGTAAATTATATAATTAAAATATATAATATTCAAAATATAGTTTTTAAATTATTTAAAATTAAACTAATGAAAAAATAATAAAAATAAATGTATAATTTTTATTTTTAAATTATTCATTTCAATTTAATAAATACATTTGAATGTATATTCTTGACATTATACATTTTAAATTTAAAAGTGTAATATTTAAATAATAAATATAATAATTTTATATTTTGTGTTTGTGAATAAAAAAAATCACTATATAATATTCTGTTGAGCAATGAAAACTATAGACTAAGAACCCTATGAATAGCATCCCTTTCTTATCCGATACCGTGTTTTTGGTTTTGTGTTTTTTTTTGTTTTTTATTGTCTGTGTTGTGTTTAAGTGTCTGTGTACTGTATGATGGTAGGATGATGTAATGAAAGCATTAGCCACTTCCAGGACAGCTCTGTGTTTGTCATGTCTAATGTCCATCTGTCCTCATCTGCCTCCTGCAGGGGGTCAGGACCGTTCAGGCCGAGCAGTGGTGGAGATTTATGGAGATCATCAGGTCTGGGCTTCTGCGCCCATTTCAAGCCAGGAGATCTGCAAACTACTGCTGTACTTTCACACCATCACCAGGTACAACATCTGCCCTACAAATACACAATAGATGTCCACTGCTGAAAGACTGATGTATGTTATTTTTAGGAAAGAAAAAGATCTAGGGATGACGGTGGTGTTTGATGCACGGAAGAAGCCGCCACATCCAGAGATCGGCAAAGCTCTCCTTATGCTCCAGGTGTGTGTGTGTTTGGGTTAAAACTGCAGCTTGAAAACCTCTTTCGGCACTAAATCTTGAGCGTTTGTCCACAGGAACTCGATCCTCATGCTGTGCATTGGGTTCTGCTGCTGCTGAATAAGGACAACAGCCACAGTCATGAGAAAAGGCCCGGCGTTACGGTCAGGAGAGCTGTTTTTTTTCTATTATTGCACACATACACCTGGCTTCAGTGCTTTTCTTTATAATATTGTTGTGCATGCAAATCTCTAACAGACTTTGATCTTCTCAACCCTCTGCAGATGGAAACTGTGACATCACTTAAGGCTCTTTATAAAATAGTGGATGTCAGTCAGCTGACTGCAGCTCTACACGGATCCTTCCAGTACAATCACTGCGTCTGGCTACAGATCCATCAGGTATATTATTGGGCAAGCAATCTGATCCCTACCAGCATTATTGATAAAATAATAATAATAATAATAATAATAATAATAATAATAATAATAATATATTATATATATATATATATATATAGTATATATAGATATATATATATATATATTATATATATATATATATATATAAATTTTATAATATTATATTTAATATTTATATTAATTTAAATAATATTTTATATAAATTAAATTTTTATATTTGAAAATAATTTTGTAATATTTTATAATAATTGTATTATATTTTACATTTTATTATACAATTATTATTATATTTAATATTATTAATATAGTATTAATATGAATATATTTAATTTTATATTATAAATATAACTTTATATTATCAATGATATTATTATATTATTTTATATTCTCAGTTATATTATTACAGTATATTCAATAATAAAAGATTATAATTGACCATATATTACTATATATTTTTAAAATATATACTATAATATTTAATAATGCAATGTTGATGTTTAATATTATTTATTAATATATTTTTATATCTTGATTTATTATTATATTTATTTATTTAAGAACATTTTATTAAATTACAATGAAACATTTTACAGTTATACATTTTTATGTTACAGAAACTGTATCCATTTGTGTCAGATCTTCAGGAGGCGTCCGCTCTGCTATCAGGAGCCGTAAAGAAACTGGAAGGCGTTCATAAGATCGACACAGTGCAGGTAATGAAACATTTTTCTCTGCTCTTGTTCTGTCTTAAACCAGCCTCCCACCTCCAATCAAAATTCTTTATAAATAAATACATGCTGTTCTTATGTAAAGATGATGCACATACCTCTGTGAATATGTAAATGGCAGAAATGATTGTGTGTGAATCAGGATGTGCAGCAGTGCATTGAGGAGCAGGGAGCTCTAATGAAGGATGTGCTGGAAGATGCACGATTGGTCAGATTGCAAAGGGGAGGCGGAGCCATGCTGGCGAGGCTGAGGAGGGAAACTGAAGTGAGGTCACCAGACTGTGAACAGAGCCGGTAAACACACGTGTCAGCTTCAAACACTTTCTGCTGATCTTACAGATAATACTGAAGGTACCTGATGCAGTAAATCATCTTTGTTTTCCCGCAGTGAGGTGATCGACACAGTCACACACCTGTACAACGCCATGGAGGAGCAGGTGCACATCCTGGCCAGGAAGTCCAATATGTCCCTGCAGCACCTGGACTTCCTGTTACAGCTCAGAGAGATGGAGTCCCGGTTTGCAAAGGTAGAGAGCTGTAAACAAAAGACAAATGAAAAAGTTTAAAATCATTTGAGTTCAAATAGGTTTTACTTGTACTTTAAAGACAAAATTTAGTTGAGATGGGTTTTAGTTTTGCTATGTTTTACTTGTACTTTAAAGACAAAAGTGTCTTATGCTTGAATTATGTGTGAATTTATTTGAAATTTTATAATAGTTGTTTTATGTGTTATTTTATTATTTATTATAATTATTCCTGTGATGCGCAGCTGAATTTTCAGCATCATTACTCCAGTCTTCAGTGTCACATGATCCTTCAGAAAACATTCTAATATAATGATTTGCTGCTCAAGAAATATTTTTGCTTCATATTTTTGTGAAAACCATGATACATGTTTTTTTAGGATTCTTTGAAAAATAGAAACTTGAAAAGAACAGCATTTATTTATTAAAGAAAACTTTTGTAGCATACATGTATTTTTTTGTAGTTTTCATTTATTTTATTATTTTTGATTGTATTACAGTATATATTTATTATTATATAAATATTTATACATTATTATTATTTTTATATTTGCATTAATATAAATTATTTAGAAATTATTTTCTATTATATTTAATGGTATAATATCATAATTTTATTTAATTTATATTTATTTTTGAGTAATATTTATTATATTATTTTAGTGTTATATTGTTTTTTATTATTAAAGTAATAATTTTTTTGCTGAATAAAAGCATGGAAATCTGACCCCAGACTGTTGAACCCTAGTGTACATTGGTCTTTTGAGTTCAGAAAGCGTATCTCTCTGTAGATTAAGGACTGGTTTGACACAGAAGGAGAAACGCGGCTCCTGCAGGCTGAAACTGTGGAAGACTGCAGTGAACGAATCCAGCAAACGCTGCAGAGTTTCAAAGCTTTTCTCTCCGAAGCAAATGTAAGTGAAAGGGAAGAAAATTTATGGTGAGCCGCTTCATCAGTGACTTCAAATATGTAAAGATTAAACCTCAACTTTGGCATCAAAATCATTAAGTGGCAAAAAACTGTAGTGTTTAACCTTGTGGCAAATGTTTTCTTGTAACATGTTTCTGGTTCAATATCAGGAGCGAAAGCATCAGGCGATGATGCTGGTGTCAGATGCAGAGAGCGTTCAAGGGCCGAACTATCCCGAGACGGAGGTGTTTCACAGGATGGTGTCTGTGTTTAAATCCAGTCTGGCTGACTTTGTGTCGCGGGCCGAGCGCTGCTGTGAAGAGCTGGGCATGATGGTGTACATCTGCCACTTCTGCGAGAGGGTATGGCTTATACTTTAAAGGGGTCATGAACTGGCTTGTTTTTTTTTGTACTGTTCTCTAAGGGTCCACTTATAATATTATTATTTTTACATCAAAAAACATCATAATTTAGAAGTAATGCACTATTTTCTGTCCAGTTTTTAACACCTCATCAGAACGCTCTGTTTGAGTAGCTATGGAGGATTGTAGGCTCCGAAGTAAACGCCTGCTGCTGTGATTGGCTAATAGTTGTGTATGTTTGAGTATACATAAACACGCAGCGATGTAGAATTGGTGGGCGGGGCTAAACAGGCAGTGATGTAGAATCTGTGGGCGGGGCTAAACAGGCAGTGATGTAGATTTGGTGGGCGTGGCTAAATAGGCAGTACTATAGAATCTGTGGGTGGGGCTAAACAGGCAGTGATGTAGAATCGGTGGGCGTGGCTAAACAGGCAGTATTATAGAATCTGTGGGTGGGGCTAAACAGGCAGTGATGTAAAATTGGTGGGTGGGGTTAAACAGGCACTACTGTAGAATCTGTGGGCGGGGCTAAACAGACAGTGATGTAGAAGCAGGAGTTGATCTATTTCTGTGGAGGCGGTGCTTATCCACACTATTACATCATAGAGTAGAACATTCCACAAACTATGGTTTCGGCAGACTGCCTTCAATATAAGCTGTTTTAGAGTAACAACAAAGTTTTGAGTTCTGAAACTTACAGGATGTTTTATTGTACAATGACCTCTTATATGTCAAAAGATCAAGAGAATTTTGTTTTCTCATGACCCCTTTAAACACACCAATTCACAACATTCTTATAACTTGTGATCAATGAGTGATTATTGGCACCCTCCAACTACAGAAATACAGCTGTTCTGTCTTGACATCAGTTTGATATGATTCTCTTTCAGAATTTGAGATTACAAACTGAACAACTCTATAGTCTCCTTATTTAGTGAAACACTGATAATAGAAATCATGAAATCATGCTGCCACCTAGTGGAGTGTTATATGTTATAACTAGTCAACAAGCATTCAGTAATTACATTTGGTTATTTCACCAGTTCAAGAAATTATCTTATTTTGTATCCATTTTTTAGGACCCTTTCTTAACTAGAAAGATCATGGCTCCTGAGATTTTTGAGCCAAATGGATTTTGAATTCAACTTCCAAAAGACAAGAAATAAATATTTTTAGATTTTGTTGAAATTAGTTCCATGATTACCTTAAGAAAATTAATCTCAAGGTGTAGTAACCATGTTTTTGGTGTACTGATTACCAGTTTCACTACAAATAACCTGGTTAAACTATGGTTAGTGTAGCAAAACCGTGGTTCATTTGTGGTCACCATGGTTCTGACAGGCTACAGTAGCCATGTGTTTTTTTGTTTGTTTGTTTGTTTGTTTGTTTGTTTTTTGTAAAATGGATAATTTTCATAAGGGATGTGTTGACATTCTTGGGCAACACATTTGTGTCAACATAATCCTAACGAAATCATTATTGTTTTCAGGCATCAGCTGTGGCCAGTGATTGCAGACGATTTTTGGAACAGGAGCAACACTGCAGTTCTCCAGATGAGGAGCGCTGGACACATCTTCACGCTTACCTGCAGAGGTTAGACGAGTTTTCTCCAGAGCACTTCCAGGACGTGAGAGCGCAGGCCAGTTCCAGCTCCAGAGCTCTGCAGGTGTGGGAAGCCGCCTGGATCCACTGCCAGGACGTCCGGCGACAGCTGGAGGAGAGACTGGTGCTTCTGGAAGGAGCTCAAACCACCGCTGGACATCACTCTGATTGGCCCGAGGGCGCTCCAGGTGAGGATTCACCAGAGAACATACAAGATAGGGCTGTGTGGTATGACATGGAAGCTTGAATAATAAAAAATAAAAAAAAACTACAAATGTAATTAAAACGTTAATTGCAACATTTTATTTTTTTATATAATTCATACTTTTTTAACTTGTAATTGCGATTTTTTTTTCTTTAAATTGTGAGTTTACATCATGCAAACCTGAATTTTTCCTAACTGCAAGTTATAAACTCATAATTATGACTTCCTCTCCAAATTGTGTTTACATCATGCATTAGATCAGACATTTTCCTCTAAATTCTGAGTTTACATTATGTCATTCTGACCTTTTTTCTTAGCAATAATTTATAAACTTGCAATTGCAATTTTTTCTATAAATTATAGGTTTACATCATACAATTCAGACTTTTCCCCTCAGAACTGAAAATTATAAACTTGCAATTGCGACTTTTTAATAAGTTTACATTATGAAATTTTGACTCTATAAAATGTAATTCTGAAATGTAAACAAAAAAATTAAAGTTAAAAAAAAATCAGAATTGTGATTTTTTTCTCAGAACTGAGTTCACATTTTGCAGGGTTTTTTTGTTTGTTTTTTTGTTTTGTGACATAATTGTGACTTTTTATGCCTCAATTAAGACTACTTTCTCGCAATTGCAAGTTTATATCTCAAAATTTGGAATTTAAAAAAAAATCTAATGGCAATAGGGTAAATAAACTCTCTTCCTTCTGACGGATTTTTTTTTTCTTTAGAAAACATGACTTAATATCTTCAGTCATTTAGTTTCTCAAGCAAATGTAGCTTGATTTAAGTAAGTTTAGATATTTGTACTGGAAAACAAGGGGGATAAAACTAGAAAAAAAGGATAGATCTGGATATTTACTTGAGAAGTGAAATGACTAAAGACATAAAGTCTTGTTTTCTGTAAAAATTATCAAAATGATCAAATGATCAAATAAAGCAATAAGCCTCAAGAAGCCGTGGTTTACAGTGAATTTATAACAGCTGGGGTATTGTTAAACACGATGCGAAGCAGAGCTTTTATAAAATGGTTATTCCATATAGGTAGTAAGGTTTCACAAAATAAAACAGAGCAAATAAAGTGTAATGATATTAATTAAAACATAATTTTTCAGCCAAACAATGTAGTTCCTCAGATACAGTTGTGGCTCGTACAAAGTGGTTGCTGAGCAGCACACAAATGTAAGCAAAGGTGTATGTTTGTAGAGTAATTCACAACAGCTTTGAACTTGGCTAAACCAATCAGAATCAAGGACCGGAACTATATGATTTATAAATTTTGTTTGTATGTTCTGTATCATGAGTCAAGAATGTTGAGATATTTGTAATGGAAAACAAGAACAAAATTTACTAAAAGTAATTTTTTGCAGTGCATTGCAAAATAACATTTTGGTCATATCACCCAGTACAAGAGGAGCATGGGATTGTGCCCGAGCTGTCGGAGAGCAGGGCGAGTCGGGCGAGGGACAGCATTCACGGCACCGTCACCTGCTTCAACTTCAGATCCAGCCACAAAACCCGGAAAGAGGCCAAAACCGCTCAGACTGGGAAGGAAATTTCTGCAGACTGCGACCAGAGAGCCAAAAGTGTTGGCAGAAAAGCATCCCAAGAGCAGAAACCCATCACAGGCTCGAGTGCGGTGGGCTGTCAGTGGTTTCCTTGGCACAACGCAGCCAGCAGAACCAACAGCAAGGGACCCGAGCTCCACATCACAGAGCCAGTCTTCTGCCAGAACCAGCCGTACATAAACTCCCGCCACGGCAGCTTCTGCTCTCAGACGGCCTGTGAAGAGCCGGAGGGCGCTAGAGACGTCTCTGTGTTCACAGACAGCTGGAGAACTGATGGAGAAAACACTGCATCCACCCCAGAAAGCCCAAACAGAACCATGTGAGTTACTTGTGTTCTTGTGCCCACTGTAGAGACTTAAAGACAACTGGAAATTAAAACAGCTACTGTTTACTTCACTTTACTGTAAAGGGTTTCTGGTCTTATTATGAACGATTCAACAGTGGCCATTATTCTAAAAGACAAAAACATTTTACTTTTATAGTCTTTAATCATAATGTAACACTTGTTTGTTAACGATGTTAACTTTTCATGTTGTCTTTAAATATACAGATAAGTCACTGTGAGTTGAAACTACTTACCTTGATGCACTTTGCTTTCTAGCTATTAGTACCACTCAAAAGTTTTTTGTAGTTAGTATTTTTTTTTTATTTTTTTTATAAACAGAGTGTGTGTTTTTTTTTGAATTATTTTAAGTGCTTTCTATGTCAATATATTGTAAAATGTAATTTATTTCTGTGATGCACAGCTGTATTTTCAGCATCATTACTCCAGTCTTCAGTGTCACATGATCTTCAGAAATCATTCTAATATACTGATTCGCTGCTCAGGAAACATTTCTGATTATTAATAATGTTGTAAAACAGTTGTGCTGCTTCATATATTTGTGGAAACTGTGATACATTTTATTTTTCATGATTCTGTGATGAATAGAATTTTCAAAGGAACAGCATGAAATAGAAATCTTTAAAAAATTACATTTAAAATGTACTTTATTGTAATTTAATGCATCCTTTCTGAATAAAACTTCATTTCTTTAAAAAAAAAAATATATTACATACTCCAAACGTTTGAACGTTAGTGTATAACGGGGGAAAAAACAAGTCTCAATATGTTTCATGCTATTTCTTTCTCTGTCCAAAAGCTTACACTGATGTCAGAAAGGTAAAGGTACAGTAAAGAGTAAATAAAGGATTTTAAAAGTGGCAGCTCAATAATTTCTATAGTAATATTTCAATGGTGCCACGTATAAAAAATGCTACTTTTCTGAAGGCAGTCACAGCTGATATTTCATTATAGATTATTATTATTTTAAAATACATTCTTATCTTTATTTCCCTGCAGGAAGCTTCATCGCATCATGGAGGAGCTCCTGCTGACGGAGGTGGAGTACGTCCGCTCTCTCGGCTACATCTTGACTCACTACTTCCCCCTGCTGTCCCGGCCGGACGTCCCGCAGGATCTGCGCGGTCAGCGCGGACGCATCTTCGGTAACCTGGAGAAACTGTACGACTTCCACTGCCAGCACTTCCAGCAGGAACTGGAGGCCTGTCAGGCAGAACCGCTCCGAGTCGGGCGCTGTTTCCTCAATCACGTGAGACAGCACTGTGTTTCGATCGGAATCATGCTTTCCGCTTTCATTTTCATCAGAATATCATTTTAACCTTGTACAAATATCTATTAACACAGAGAGAGAGTTTCGGGCTTTACGCCCTTTACAGCAAGAACAAACCCCAGTCTGACGCTCTAATCCAACATCACAGATACTTCAAGGTGAGGAAACTACAGTTTGTTATACAAAAACATGCATTTTACATTACATTTATGCATTTAGCAGACACTTTTATCCACAATGCATTTATGCTAACACTTTTACCTAACATGTGTTCCCCTGGGAATCAAACCCACAACCTTTTGCACTGCTAACGCAATGCTCTACCACTGAGCCACATCACAGTCAGGGATGGCATCCATAGTGCCAAATAAAATAAAATTAATAATAAAACTATAAAATAAAATTAATAAAATAAAATTCTATTATAGTGTATTTTATTTTTATATATTTTATATTTTTATAGTATTATATATTATTTAAATGTTAATATATTTAAAATATATATTTCTATAATACATATATAAATAATATGTATTATATAATTTATATATTTAAAATATGTTTATTAAAAATATATTTAAATAAAATAATACATGGAAAATAGAAATATATAAACTAATGTGTAATATTTAAACATTTATATATATGTGAATATACATATATATTTTGTATATATTATTAATATAAACAAATAAATACAATATATGTATTTAATATTTTATATATAAAAATCCTACAATTATTTCTGCATCTGTTGCTGTTTTTTCTGAGTTTAATTGAAGTGAATGGGAATTAAATCTTCCAGCGTAAGCAGATGGAGTTGGGTGACAGCATGGATCTCTCGTCGTACCTGCTGAAGCCGGTCCAGAGGATCAGTAAATACAGTCTGCTGCTGCAGGAGATCCTGGACGAATGTGTGCCGGATCAGAGCGGAGAACGAGAGGAGATCCAGGCGGCTGTGGAGGTGGTGCGATTCCAGCTGCGGCACGGGAACGACCTGCTCACCATGGACGCCATCCGCGACTGCGATGTTAGTGGCAAAGCTACAAGATGAATGTTGACTAATCCGTTTAAAAAACTCAGAGTTCACCAAATAAATAAACTGGTCACCATATAGTCATATTTTTCTTTGTAACACAAATTTTGGTCTTTTTCTCACACATCTGAAACTGGTTTTCCAGTTTTTCCATAATATGCAAGAAGTAATCGTTTTATTGTTTGTCATTATGTTTCTTCAGCTGAATCTGAACGAGCAGGGCCAACTGATTCGGCAGGATGAATTCTGGGTAATTTTCCGCAAGAAACGTTCCCTCCGACGAGTCTTTCTCTTCCAAGACGTCATCCTCTTCACCAAGACCAAAAAAAACGACCGTGGAGATGATGTGTATGTTTACAAAATGTCTATCAAGGTATGTGTGTGAGAATATTAATGTTTCTATTCATCAGAGAATCCTGAAAAATCTAAAGTATCACGGTTTCCACATGAATAAGAAGCAGCACAACTGTTTCAAACATTAATAATAATAAAACCGGAAAAGCAGCATATTAGAATGATTTCTGAAGATCATGTGACACTGAAGACTGGAGTAATGATGCTGAAAATTCAGTGCTGCATCCGAGAAATAAATAACATTTTACACTATATTCACATAGAAAATATCTATTTTAAATTGTAATAATATTTCATAATTTTACTGTTTTTACTGCATTTATAGTCAAATAAATGCAGCCTTGGTGAGTAGAAGACTTTTTTCAAAAACATTTTAAAAAATCTTTTGGGGACCAAATTTTTTTTAAGTGTTGTGTATTATTATTTTTTTTTTTTTTATATATAATATCTATATCTGCAAGTGCATTTCACAAACAAATAAATAAATAAATAAAATAGTAATAATAATAACTGACCCTAAATATATATTTTATTTTCATGTGTTTTCCTTGGGAATCAAGCCCATTCATCAGAGTCAAAATTTACAGAAAACCTTGCAAACAGTCAATACTCATTTTCTTTTTTCAAATACAGTTATGATTAAATATTTTTTTTCCATTTAAAGTTTGCTTAATGTTTGTCTGTAGACCTGTGAGATTGGAATGACTCACTCGTGTGGGGTGAGCGGCCGCAGTTTCGAGATCTGGTTCAGGAGGAGACGGTCTCAGGACACCTACATCTTACAGGCCGAGACACGGGACGCCAAAGAGGCCTGGACCAGAGACCTGGAGCACATACTGTGGGAACAAGCGCTGAAGAGCAGAGGTCAGAGCATAATACAACACAATATATATTAAATTAGGCATTTATAGGCTAAGTTGAAATGGTTAGAGGTTACTGTACACGTTGTTTGTACTTGTATGTCCTTGTAGATCTACAGGACTTGTTGATGTTTGTGTTTCAGAGCTGAGGAGGCAGGAGAGGTTGTTCATGGGAATGGGCTGGAAACCTTTTTCCGACATTCAGCCTAGAAACGCAGCTGTTAGCAATCACGCCGTGAATGGTGATGTCACAGGAAGAGGTATTTATCAGCCAATCACAGGCTGACAGTTTGCATGCATGTAACTGAGCTCATGGTATAAACTCAAGGGCGTAGGAACGGTTTGAGAAATATCCTGAAATGCCAGTTATTCTAGTGTATTTATTATGAAAATTAAATAAAAAAAAAATGCTCAGTTTTATCAAAGATGACTTCTCTTCTGTTGTCTTTTTTCATCAGGTAGTTTATTTTCTGTCAGAGTCTTGGCACACAAACTTTACCAGGTGTGGCTTGGGTCATGAATATTAATTACATTGGGATATTACGCTGACTAATCTGCAACTAATTTGCTGAAGGGCAGATAATAGTTAGTGAACGCTAGCTATAATATGGTTACTGCTTAACACTTGCGCATTTGTTCAACCCAATCCCAGGCTGACAGAAGCTTCTGCTGGATCTTAAAGAGATCAAATAAATAACCAAAAAATTCAAATTCTGTCATTTACTGACCCTCATGTAATTCCAAATCTGTATGACCTTCTTTTGTGGAACAAAAAAGATATTTGGAAGAATGTTGTTAACTAAACAGTTTTGGGTCCCACTATGGATAATATATATATCCTACTGTATGTCCATGAAAAACATGAAGTCAACGGGACCCAAAACTGTTGTGTTACCAACAGCCTTCATGAGTGAATGATTACAGAATTATTTCATTTTTGGGTGGAAAGCTGTTGTTTTACACAGTAACTCTTCACAATTTCATTTAATTCGCACTGCAGCCAAAAAAAAAAAAAAAAAAAAAACTACACAAAAAAACTATGGAAGCCTGTTTCTGCCACAGAAGAAAAAAAGGTATTTAAGACTTTTTTTTTTCTCACAATACTGACTTCTTTTCTTGCAATACTGAGGAAAAATAGCAGAATTGCAATTTACAATTACCTTTTTTATCCTTTGTCAGAAACAAGCCTTCATAAAAATCAGCCTTTCTTAAATGCAGACTAATGATTGTCTTCTAAAATTGAGAACCTACTGTAAAATAGTTGCTACGCCCCTGAAAAATTGCTTCTTTTGTAGCTGCTTTAATTTTATTTGACAAAGTAAAGCCCTTTTCAGTCATTATCTGATTTTTCCCTTATTGTTTTTCTGACAGAAGTTGTAGGAATACTGAAAAGACCCAACCCCTTGGTGTCTAGCCTTCAAAGGGGTGTGGCTTTGCCACGGCCAGATTCGATTGGCTCTGGCAGCAGCACGTCAACCGCAGGCAGCCACTCATCATCCTCCTCTGGGCGGGGCTCCATGTCACCCAGCGTTTTCCAAGGAAAATACGGTAACAAAAACTCTTACTGGAAAATGAATAGTCTCTGTATAATAAAAGAAAGGGCTGAATAATATACTGTAAAATCTCTCTCTCCATCCTTTCTGTATAGATTCCTCTACTGAGAACGCAGGTTTATTTAGCTGTGCGGATCATAATTGCCCCACAAGAAGAAGAGCGTCTGTGTCGTCACTGCTTCTCTCCAGACCTTCAGCGTGTCAGTCGTCTCCCGCTCATGTTCTTCACCACGGCTCACCTGCCCTGTCCAGGAAGAAGCTCGGCCCACAAACAGATGCTCACGGCTCTCTCAAGGTTGAGAAATAAACACACGTCAACTAAGTTCAAAACCCAGTGAGCTTTTTTAGACAACATTTCCAAGCAAAGCAATGCTGACTTAAAAGATACCAGAAAAATAAAATAGGGCAACACAGACAAGTGGAACGAAAAAATTGAAAATGCTCTTTTAAGTGTTTATTTTGACACTTAAAATGAGCAAAAATGAGGGTTTGAGACATAGCTTAATACTGATATTCCATAAGGAAAATAATTAATAATAAAATAATAATTAGTTCAGACTGAATGTTAATTATGTTTCTTCTGTGTTTACTGTATGCTCAGTTTCAAGAGCCGATTCGTTCCAAGGCATCAACAGAAGTTTAGCTGTGATTGAGGTGAGTTACAAACAGTGATTCACTAGACACTATATTAATACAGCTCCAAATGATAAAGCTGTATATACAAGTATGTCCAACTCAATCACTCTCGTAGGGTGACATACTGTATATAGGCTACTATATAGCAAATCTCAACTACTTGATTGCTTGCATCATCACAAAATGTAACTATATTGTCACCCAGCTCCAATCTGTTAATGCAACTATGAGGCATAAATATATTAAGATATTATAATCATGAACGTCATGATTTTCTGTAAAGCTGCTTTGCATAATGTGCATTGTGAAAAGCACTATACACATACATTTTACTTGACTAGTTCCTGCTCTCTAAACGGAATCATTAAGTATGTGCAAACATTAAATATATTCAATTGATAAATTACATATTTTCTGAATGATACTAATAATGTAACATTTCCACAGGCATGCTTACATCTCTCCAGAAGAAGTTCACTGATATCAGAAACTACAGGAAACTCATGTAAGATGCCACTGTTTGGATTCAACCCAGAACAGAACAAATTTTAGATTTTTGTTTGTATAAATGAAGTGAGAAATAATAAAGAACATAAACAAGATGATATTGACCAGATCTGAGACTGTGGACCAGTTCTTTACTTCCTGTGCTGAGCATCTGAAAAAGACACATGTGAGGACGTTTTCCTGGAAAAACAACTGAAATATTCTCTTAAAGCTTTATTGTGCAATTAGTTTGCATGAAACAATATTTCTTGATGATTTCTTGATGAACTGTAAAAATGTATTTTAAAATCAGATGCAATGCGTATGCAATGTTTAATATTACAACTCCAGGATATAGACCAATAACCAAATACTCTCTGTTCTGTGATGATCCATGTCCATGATTATCATACTTTCTGCTGTAACACTGAAATGTTGTGCTTTGTACATGTACCCAGCTTAAAAACCTCAGTATAGTTTATGGGGTTCAGGGAATTTTTTAAATATATACACACACAATTGCTTGAAAAAAATTATATTTTTGAATATTAAATT
Source organism: Cyprinus carpio (assembly GCF_018340385.1). Lineage (NCBI taxonomy): Eukaryota > Metazoa > Chordata > Actinopteri > Cypriniformes > Cyprinidae > Cyprinus > Cyprinus carpio. The sequence continues at coordinate 21,433,187 of NC_056619.1, read as the reverse complement.
GGACTCTTAAGGATTTTACACAGCATGTTTAAAAGTATTGGACTCTGTATTTTGTGTACTGTAATATATCAGATGTCAGTACCTCAGTGGAGGGAGAAAACTGCATTGTATTATTTAAACGATTTATAATAAATAAAAGGTCATTATAATTTGCTTTGTTTTGTGTCTTTCTTTAGAAATATAGAGGGCAAGATAAACAAATATGCATTAGCAGCCATAAAATTTTGATGTTTTAGTATTATTTAAATCTATTATAGTATTTTTTATATAGATTTTTGTATATTTTCATTTTAAATTTTAATCAAATTTTTTGATAAATTTGTTGTGCTTGTCAGTTTTGTGTTTTTGCTTTAAAATATATTTATTTGTATTCAACTTTATTCAACATTAAAAATAATTTATATTTATTTTTATTCAACTTGTTGCTGTTTTGTGTCTTGATTTAGATAGGTAGTCCGATGAACATGCATTAGCGGCAATACAATCCTGTGTTATTTTATTATTATTTATATACTATAATAGTATTTACATTTTTATTTGCTTTTTATTTTTTTTAGTTTGTCGTTTTTATTTTTAGCAAATTTGTTATTTTTATCATATTAGTTTATTTGTTTTAAAATATATTTAACATTTTTCTACAACGCTTTATTTTTATTTCAGTTTTAGTTTTAATAATTTCAGTCCTTCAACTTATACTTTAATGTCAACTAAAATCAGTTTTAGTTGACTATAACAACACTAATACAATCAACATTGCAGAGTTTGCTTTAAACAGCATCTAGTAAATGAATAAACTGATATATGTAAATAAAGTTCTAGTAAACATCCACTTATCCAGAGTGGCTTCTTACCTGATGAAATTAATTGTACTAGACATTCTATAATAATATGAATTGCAAAGTATCTTCACTACAGTTAATGTCCAACCCAATGCCAGAACGAAAGTTCAAAGTTATCTGTTCTTTAATAATGCTCTTTAAACATTAAAGCACAAAAATGTCATCTATACAGTACATCATTCATGGAATTGTTTTAGTTGGATGTTCATTTAACATTTTCTAAACATACTACTACTTGTTTCAAAATGTTTAGAGAACAAATAAAAGTAAAATCATAATGCTCGTAAATGGAACATTCCCTAATGTTTAAGTTTGCATTGTTTGCATTAACAAAAATGAAAATTTAAAACTGAAAAAAAGAGAGATCATAATTAATGTGCTTCTACAAGCCCACAGAGACTGTTTGTCAGAAATAGACTCTTGTAACATGACATGCTGTAATGTGATTTAATGCCATCGGTCATGGAAGACAGTAACTGTCATAAATAAGAGCAGGGGGGTTCAAAGTCTACAGTGCGTCCTCTGACACCACCGTAACATTAGGACGCAACGCCCGAAATATCTCCCTAGTGACCCCAACACCAGCTGAAGTCACCCAACACGAGTCACACGCTGAGCATTACCACCGGAGACCATGGATAAAGGTAGGATCGCATTCAGGGCAGCTTTAGAAACAAATAAAAGCATGTTTTTGTGATGCATTTGCATATTTAAATGCACAAGAAACTATTTATGGGAAACGCAAAAGCATGGTCAATTATTTTGTATATGTGTATTTAATGTATAGAAATCTGATTTTTGAAGCATGGAGAACAGTTTCTTTGCTTACAAACAAACAAACAAACAAACAAACAAACAGATAATTGTATTGCAATACCTTAAAAATGTTTGTCTCAAGGCTGTTCAATTCTCAATACTTTCCTTCTACAATAGACATCTGTGTTGCTGATCTTGCACGATCAGTTGTGACTGTGGTATTTATCTGTTTTATAATATCTTCATATCCTTTAGGTCAGAGTGCTAAAGTGTGACTTCGAGCCCTTTTGCATCCGTTTCTAGCTGTGCATGATGTTCCTGTGCATTGAGAAGCGTGCAAACCCATTCATTCTGATTCCTCTCATGTTGGTCAAGAATTTATGGGTCATGAGCCAAAAATAGAAATGCTTAAACAGCAGCATGTTGTGCATGTGTTAACAAGTGCTTTGCCATTGAAAATTTTAAAATCGTTAAAAAAAAAATAAATCAAGTTCTTCCTTAGTAGAATTACTTCTTACTACTTAGTAAGAATCTTCTTTTCCAGTACAAATATCTAAATATTCTTAAATCAAGATACTTTTACTAGAGAAGCAAAATGACTTGGGATAATATCATATACGTTGTTATAAGAAGCAGATATAAGAAAATATCTGCCAGTGTGGTCAGAAAAATAAACTTAATTTAAAGGGAAATCAAATTTATTTTTCTGACCCCACTGGCAGACATTTTTCTTGTTTTAAGTATAAAGTCACTTCATCGCTTTTCAAGTAAATATATATTTAATATTTAAGATTGTTTAGTTATTTATACTGAAAAACATGACAGAGATACTGAGAAGAAACTCATTTCTCTCACTTTTTTTGCAGTATAATTAGCACAAAGCACAAATGACTGCATGTTTTTTTCTGTCTCTTCTCTTCACAGTGGTGGAGATTGAACGCATTGATCTGGTGTGTGAGGTGAACAACACGGATCACCACACACTGCAGAACAGTGCAGACAGACTGATTGTGAGGAGAGGGCTGCCGTTCACCATCACGCTTCACCTGCGACCGGGAACTCACTTTCAAAATGGGGACAATATCAACTTCATCGCCCAAACAGGTTCCTCAGTCACTTCCATCCTATTCACACTTTATAAATATGAACCATTGGGTACCAAAGCAACCTAACATTACGAGTAAAAGCAGCCACTGGCAATGCAACAAAGTTGGACAGATTTAACTTTTAAGCAAATGACTGCAGTGATAATCAATGGGAGTAGTGAAAGTGAAGTGAACATGATCCGCCTGGATAGAGGAGTTGAGGGGTCAGAGGTTAGCTGGTTAGTTTCAATAATTAGTCCCTACTGGACAAACTAAAAATAGCTTTTCCCTTGATGGCCATAAAAGAACTAGCCACATATTGACAATTTATTATTATATAATAAAGACAGCATATAAATTGTAAAAATTTGTTATATCATACTAGAATTTTCAAAATATATACACATGCAGAATTTTTTATTTTTTTTTTTTAAATAATTATACTTTAGAAGTTGTAAATCCACTACACACACACACACACACACACAATAAAATACACATATTTGGCTGTCAATGGGAAAATAAAAAAGTGTAATTGTACAGTTATATGTACAAAAATAACTAAATAAATAAATACATAAATAATAGTAGTAGTAGTAGTACAACCACAATTCATACCTATACCTTTCACAATAGGAATCCACTACTGAGGTCTAAGAGGCTTTGGGACGTCAGCTGAAAAAAAATATTACATTAATGAAATGGTTATGAAGCCACTGATAAATCAATCATACACACACACACACACACACAAAAAAAAAAAAAAAAAAAATGAATGAATGAAGGGAATCGTCATTGTTAATGATTTGGTTAAAATACTTACAATAAATCAGGGTTGGTTTATTTACAGGCGTTCCATGACAGTGAAGTTGCTCCTGTATTTAGAGGATTTACAGTGCTGAGAGGAACGACAGTAACGCTGCACACAGTAATCAGATCATTCACAAGTATATTATTAGAAACATGATGTAAAGGGTTCGAAACGTGCACGTCACATTTCAGATAGTTGTGTTCATCCATTCATGTCTTTCTGTTGGGTTTCAGGTCCCATCCCCTCAGTGGAGGCACAAACCAAAGCCAAATTCAGCCTCAGCAGATTCATCTCCAGATCGAGCTGGAGTGCCACAGCAGAGACATCTGACAGCACTGTATCTCTGACCGTGTGCTCGCACCCAAACGCTCCTATCGGAGTCTATAAGCTGATCCTGGATCAGGGAGAAGCAATCGGTCTGGGAGAGTTTGTCCTGCTCTTTAACCCCTGGTGCAAACGTAAGCTGTTCTGTCATTGGTGACTGATAATGAGAAGCACTTAAAGGCACAGTTTACCCAAAAATGAAAATTCTGTCATTAATTACTTACCCTCATGTCGTTCCAAACCCGTAAAACCTTCGTTCATCTTCGTAAAACAAATTAAGATATTTTTGATGAAATCCGAGAGCTTTCTGTCCTTGCATAGACAGCAACACATGTTCAAGGCACAGAAAGGCAGCAAGGACATTGTTAAAACAGTCCATGTGACGTCAGTGGTTCAACATAATTTTATGAAGCTAGGAGAATAATTTATGTGCAGAAATAAAACAAAAATAATGACTTTATTCAATTCTTCTCCTCTGTGTCACCTTAATTTTAATTTTTGGGTGAACTATCCCTTTAAATTAACTGGAACAAACAATCAAAATGACTTTGGCTTTATGCATAAAGGTTGTTTTTTTTTTTTTTTGCAGTCTAAACAGCTAATATATCTAAGTGTTAAAACAGGATTTTTGCATACGTGTTTCAGATTATTACGTTTTTTTGTCATCCTTGGCACAATGTACATAATATATTAGACCGCCAATCGTGGTATTGCTAATACTGTTTACATTTGTGTTTTTGTCAGTTGTAAGTCACTTTCGATAAAACTGAACAAAAAAACAGGTTCAAAATTGAATTTATTTTCAATCTGTGTTGGTTGTTTCAGAGGACCCAGTGTATCTGGCGAGTGAAGCTGAGAGGGAGGAATACGTCCTCTCCCAGGATGGGCTGATCTACCGCGGGATACCCAAACGTATCACAGTCTTACCATGGACCTTTGGACAGGTTCCACAACTAAAAATATCTCTATAATTGCGTCACAGTAGCAACATGTTCATCAGAAGCTTCCTCAAATTCATACATTAATTTGCCTTCTTTTAAAACAATAATTTTTAGATACCCAAGCAACCAGATAAAACATTCAAACAATATTAATGCCCAAAGGATCTATGCTTCACTGACATGTTTGGTTTCTGTTTCCACAGTTCGAGCCTGGCATACTGGACATCTGTTTGCAGATTTTAGATGAAAGTCCAAACTATATAAGTGATGCAGCACTGGACTGTTCTGAGAGGAGGAACCCCGTTTATGTGACTCGAGTCCTCAGTGCCATGGTTAGTCACAGCCCTCAAATATTACTGAAGTTCTACTCATTTAAATGTTATAAGTGTTCTGCTTGATTATCACCAGCTCAAATGTTATTCACTTGAATTAATAAAAACAATTAGAAACTAAAAATAGAAGTTTAGATTCAAATCTACTTACTGATTGAGCAAAACTATGAAATTCTGTTTATTTGAGACTTATCTAGTTATATGTCTAGCAGCATAAAAACATTATGTTTACATGCATTAAAGAAAATGTGAGAGTTGCTTTCGAGTGTGAAACTCACTGCCATGTTGTTTTGTACCGTCCAGATCAACAGTCTAGGTGATAAAGGAGTTCTGGTGGGTAACTGGTCAGATGACTATGAGGACGGTGTGAAGCCCACCGTATGGAAGGACAGCTGCTCCATCCTCCGGCAGTGGAGTAATGACGGCTGCAGGGCGGTGCGTTACGGACAGTGCTGGGTGTTCGCAGCTGTTGCCTGCACAGGTGAGTCATTACCTTCTGCAATAATTATCACAAGCCAATTAATAGTCATTCAACTAATTAGCAGAAAGATATTTTTCAACAGCATGGAAAACTCAATAGTAAACAGAGGTTTGTTAATTTTATTTGTCCAATGTGGTCTGTTTTCTAGCTTGGGGTATTTTAAATATAGACCAGAAATGAAAAGACTCTGAATATTCCACACAAGGAATCTTTATAATAAAAGTTGGGGAATTCCATAACTGTATTATATATATATATATATATAAAAGTTATTTTAAATTTTGGGGAATTCCATAACTGTATTATATATATATATATATATATATATATATATATATAATAACATCAGTTTTCACAGTTTCACTAATTTTGTGTTTTTTTTTTTATTAAATATGTCTATATAGTTATTATATTACTTTTAATTATTTTAGTAAATAAAGTAAATGAAAATGAGAAATGTTGCCTTGGTAACTAAGTGATTAGACTTAAATGAATTTTTTTTTAATGTTTTATTTTATTTCAGTTAAAGTTTAAGTAAAATAAATGTTTTAAATGTTTGTACACTTTAAAAAATGATTGTGATTTGAACAGTAAAAGACTGTAAAAATGCTACTGTATAAACTTGTTTACTGGTTAACAGTTCCCATACTATATTCAGCGAATAAATGTTTTTGGAAATGAAAATTGTTGCATAATTTACAGTGACAAACCGTAAATTGACACTCCCAGAATTCCCTGCATGACACTTCATATTTGATGTTTTTTTGTTGAAATATCGTTTCTTCTTAATTTTTTTCTTATCAGTTGTGTACATTAGGGTTTAATTTGACATCTAATGTTATTAAATGTATGTTTATTGCATTATTTCAGTATCATGTGTGTCACCATGATGGGGATTAGTGTTTGTGAATGAGACTGTGCACCTTCTATATATAAGTATTGCCCTCCTCAGCTCATAGAAAAGCCGTTTGTGATGAGCTTTGGTTCATCACGTGACTTTCTCATCACCACCAGTTTTTGGTGGTTGGTTCAAAACAGATATTAGTACTTCAGTATGCTGGTTTAACATTACATCAGTTCTTAATCTTAATATTAACTTTAAATACTTCAAACTATTTAAATATTACATAATTTAAAACTATAAAAACGGATTCATTTTTGTCTTTTTCTCAGTGTATTGGAGCATGTTCAACAGCTAAACAACAACAATAATTTAGACTTTTATATTATTAAATTACTTAAATGATTAGACGTGTCATATACTTTAAATATTTAATATTATATAATTTTAAACAATAAAAACATTTATTTCTGGCTTTTTGCTCATTGTGTTGGAGCATGTGCAACAGCTAAACAATAATACTAATTTAATATTTTATATTATTGTTATTATTAAATAACTATTTAAATTCTTAAAATATTTAATATATTATAATTCAAATATCTAATATTATATGAATGAATACAATATTTTTTTCTCATTGCGTTGGAGGAACTAAACAACATTATTATTATTATTATTATTATTATTATTATTATTATTTATATGTCTGATAAGTCTGTAAAACCTAAAATGTTGCTACCATATTTTTTACGGTGAAGTTCTGGCAACCAATTTTACATTAAATGTCACAGATTTTTTTTTACAGTGTAGTTTTAGTTAACAATAATAAACCTGGCTCATAACCTTCACTTTTTTGGGGAATCATGCATACCTTTTAAATGCCAATTCTTATTATGTCCCAATTATATAGACTGCTCCCAAACATTTTCACATATTATCTCAGATATGATAAAACCATATCTTGATTTTGTGTTTGATTGATGTTCCAGTGTCCAGAGCTCTGGGAATCCCATGCAGAGTTGTCACCAACTATGGATCAGCACGTGACAGCAATGGAGACCTAGTAATGGAGCGTTTCTACAACGAATTTGATGAGAACATTGCTGACGACTCTATATGGTATGCATTGTAAAGCCAAAATTAAACTTTCTTTGGTTCCATGGAAAACCTTAGATGAAGAACATCCATTCGAACCTTTCCAATGCACAATAGGTTCCTTATAGTGGGAAAAGGTTCTTCATATTTTTAAAATGTTCTTTTTTAAGAACAGTTGTTCGCTGAAAGGTTCTTTGTGGAACCCAAAATAGTTTTATTATAGCACTGCTGCAAAAAACCCTTTTGGAACTTTTATTATTAATAATGTAATGCAAATTTAAAAAAAAAAAATGTACTTTGCTCTGCCTTAGGAACTTCCATGTTTGGGTGGAGAACTGGATGACACGTCCAGATCTGTCGCTAGGGTACGAGGGCTGGCAAGCAAGCGACCCAACACCTCAGCATAGGAGTGAAGGTGAGCCAATAATCAATGCCTGATAGAAGTGGAGAAGTAGAGTCAATGAAGGAGTACCTCAGTCCTGCTGTCCTTCTTCTGCCAGGCGTCTTCTGTTGTGGTCCAGTCCCCGTGAGAGCCATTAAAGAGGGCGAGCTCACTTTCAAATATGATGTCCCGTTCGTTTACGCCGAGGTGAACGCTGATGTGGTGGAGTACATCAAACTGAGAGATGGAAGGGTGTTTAAGATGGGCGGATCCACTACGGAGGTTGGGAAATCCATCAGCACCAAAGCAGTGGGTCGAGATGAGAGAGAGGACATTACACACAACTACAAGTATCCAGAGGGTAGGGAGCCATTCATTCATTCATGGTTAAGGATCTAGGTTGGATGCAAATTCAGTTGCCAAAAGGAAAATCCATAAACTATGATTATAACTATTATACCACCGAGCAAGCCCCTTAATTGTAGGTTTTCGTAGGAGCGTCTATCCTCTTAAACTCTTATTATTTCTAAAGGCCCTAAAAACAACAGCATGATTATATGCTGGTACAAGTTTGTTTATGATACAGTAGCTGGTATATTAGCAAAATACTTATTGTTGAGGCTAGTTAAAAAGCCAGATAGAGACACCAACATCCAAAACATGACAGTTTCTGTTTGTTTCAGTAGGGTAAGAAGATTAATATTATCTGGCAAATATTAACATATTTCAGTGCTCCAATCATGATAAATGCTGTCTTCTGTTCAGGTTCTGAAGAAGAGAGAAGGGTTTATGAGAAGGCAAATCATCACAACAAACTAGCACAGGCAGGAGAGGAGCCTGGTTTACACATCAAAATTAAAGTGACCCCGGACATGCAGATCGGCTCTGATTTTGATGTCTACGCAGAGCTCAAAAACAACACCATGGTTACGAAGTCTTGTCGGGTAATGTTCTACGCCCAAGCAGTGTCTTACAATGGCAAACTTGGAGAAACCTGTGGATTGGGCGAGTTTACAGAGATGAATTTGGCTTCGACTGAAGGTGAGCCTGGTTCCTTAAGTTTTCAACTAACTGTATACTTTGGACATGCATATAAACTCATATATAAATAGCAATACTATAGAAGAACAATTTTTGGTTCCCAAAAGAACCATTCAGTGAGCAGTTTCTAAAAGAACTATTTTTCTTAGTGTGAAGAACATTTAAAAAATCTAAAGAACGTTCTTCCACTATTAAGAACCTTTTGTGGAATGGAAAGCTCCATGGATGTTAAAGGTTCTTCATGGAACTATCTATGCCAATAAGAGTGTATATTAAAAAAGGTAACTGTCTCATCGTGTTTTATGTTTCAGGGGGTAGAGTAACCCTTCGACTGGAATATGCAGAATACAGCAAAGCCATAACTCAAGACAGGATGATCAAACTGTTGGCTTTACTCATCGATGCAGAGACACGTGATTTCTACAGAGCAAAGAAGACCATCATACTGGATGACCCTGAAATAATTGTCAATGTAAACATCAACTTCTCTCTACAATTTACATTTATAGTATGCTGACTTGACAAAATTAACTTACTGTTATTATGAAAAATTTGGTTAGGTTTTTTTTTTTTTTTTTAATCCCTAAAGAGCCTCGAATTGCTCACTGGAGTGAAACAACCAATAAACAATTAATATGAATCAATGTACTGTAAGAAAGACTCACTACTCTAATAAGGTGTGATTTTGGTCCCCTGCAGATCCTGGGTGTGCCAAAAGTGGGCCAGAACCTGGTGGCAGATTTAGCACTGCAGAATCCACTTCCAGAGCCCTTGGAGAACTGTGTGTTCACTATACATGGTGCCAACTTGACCGACGGCAAACCCATCACTCATGAGTAAGTCACCCGATCACTCCGGACCGGGGTGTGAAAATACATTCCCTCATTTCTCCTGTGGACATACCTGGTGTCATTTCAACTCATCACATGATCGAATTGAAAGACAGATGAAAAACTTCAGCAGTGGTAATGTGTCTGTACAACATATCAGTATAAGCAACACAGTGTTGCGGAAGTTACTTCAAAATTGTAGCCTCCCAGACTACTCTAAAATTAGTTAAAACTACAACTTAATCATAGAAAGTAGCTAGCTAGAAAGTAATTAGACATCTTTTTTTTACAATCAAAGCAGTATTTACTTTGTACACAAAAAGAGGTAAATTCACTAAGAGCATGCCATCTTTAAGCTTCTTATGCATGATCAATCAGCAATTTGTGTGCATTTCCTCAAATCCCTATCCGTACATCCACCTAGCAACAGAGCATCATAGCAACCACTTGGGAACATCATCATTTTGAAGCATGTACTGTTTGCTGCTTTTGAGAAATGACATTTAAAAAGATCACATTTTAGATTTTTTTTATGTTATTTCAGATACTTATGATACTATTGCCAGTTTAGAGTTGTGTTGTTTATTAAAACTCTAAACATTAAAAATTACAATATTTGTTAGTATGTTATGTTATATGCCGTTACATCTAGAACACCAAAACTGAAGTGTTTTTTGACACTGTCAAAACATTTGCATCTAATTTTATACAAAATATAAAATAATTAATGTGCAAAAGTTGCATAGCTGTAACAGGTTTTTTTTTTCTTCTTAACAGGGTTGGAACAGTTGGTCCTAAAGAGTTTGTCACCGCCAAAGTGCAGTTCACACCAAAGCTGCCAGGACAAAGAAAGATACTGATAGATTTTGCCAGTGATAAACTTCACAATGTTGAGACCTATGAGAATCTTGTCATATATGAATAAATTAACTGTTTCTACTTATGCTTGTGAGGTCTTATTCTGTTAGTTCACGTGGAGTCAGATATCATTTAGAATTTTCAGCATGAAAAAACATGCACAAGATTTAAAAATGAAATCTCCTCAAATAACAGTTCTGCTGCAAAAATTAGTTATGAATATTTTGTACAAGGGCTGTGCAAATGAATGAAATTATAATAAAATCATGAAACGAGAAGGCATGACTGTGTCCAATTAGAACCAATCAGAATGCAGCATGCCTAAATCTAGTATGAGAACTGAACAGTATGGGCTTACCATTACGAAATGGAAGAAAGCACAGAAACTGGGAAAATGCTTTCAGGCCAGTATAAGAACTTGGTGCGAGGCCCAAAATAATAAACACCCAATGTCCTGGAAACATTGAGTTCGTTTGCAACATTTTGCACTATTTATATTTAATTTTAAATTAACGAAAAAGAGTTGAGAAAGAAAAGGCATGGCCTATGTATCAGTTTATTGGACCAGTGAAATAGGTCTTAAAGTGACAGCAGCCTAATAAACCTGTTGCTGTCTGTGTTATTAATGTCAATCAAACAACAAAATAAAAAGAGAAGTACTCACTGCTTTTGACCAAATAACTTTCGCAAGGATTAAAAACTTTTTCTCTTTAATATTTGAACTTTAAATTAGTTAAGATAGTAGTGTTTGCTGTGGTATCAAAATTGGGTTGAGAGTTGTGAAATTTCACTGCCATCTAAAATGCTGTTGTCATAAAACAAGTGAAATGCTACGCAACTGTTGCATATACTGTATGTGCTCAAGCAGAACACTGTATTTATGAATGCAAAGTAAGGAAATATTGTTTCGAAAGCAAAAATCACAACATTTGTCTGTTTTGTAGTGTTCTGAATATAATGTAAATTCATAATTTTTACTTTTAACACAGTAAAAATTAATCAACTTTACAAATAGAAGTGTGGTTGGAATAAACTGCCATCCATTTGCATGCCTGACGTGCATTTCTCATGTTAAAAAAACAAAAAAACAGAATTTGAATATTGCATCAATGCAAAACTGATCAAAAAGTCTGAAACTCCTCAATAAATCATACATCTGAATTATTAATCAGCTCTGCAGCATTTAAAGCAAACCACAATCAGCTCCACCTTTAGTCAGCTGAATAGAAGCCACAGTAGCACAGTTGGCAGTGTGCTTTGGACGTGTCGGTGTTTAAAAACCTAAGAACACTTTCGTGTGAGATACCATTCTTTAGATCTTTTTTTTTAATGTTTACACTTATTTTCTTCTACACTAATCTCTTCCTCCAATTTTCATTGTTTTCTTATAGATTAAAACATGGTGACGTGGGACCAAACAAACACTTCAACATGCACACCATCAATTTTCTCAGCTAACTCCAGCTCGTGCTACATTATACCCACCTATTTTATCGCCGTCTCTCTCAGCATCAACATGGTTCTCAGTCTACCGGCAAACTGTTACATCCTGTGGCTGAGTGTGAAAGAGATGATTCAGGGACAGTCGACCGAAATCTTCATCTTCAATGCGGCACTCGTTGAGGTCGTCTTCTGCTCTTCTTATGTTTTTATCATACAGCAGTATTTCTTTAATTGTACTCATTGCAAGTTTGGCATATACTTTCCATGTCTGTTGCTGTTAGTCGGTCGTCCTCTGTTTCAGAGCTGCACTTGTGTGGAGCGTTATGTAGGGGTTCTCCATCCTGTGACCTTCTTAAAGCTCAAACCCATGAAATACAGAATCGCAATATCCATCATCGGATGGATTCTGATAGTTATCTCAAGCTTTATGGTTTCAGTGAACATCATTGAACTTCATCAATTAGTTTTGCCAGAACTGGTTGTTTTTTTGAGTATCAAAGTGTTCAGCTGCTTGATGGTCCTGAAGGCTCTAAAGCGACCTAGACCTGGTGACGACTTCAAGAGGAAAGAGGCAACGAACCAAGACAAACTCAAGGCTTTTCGGATCATTCGGATTGTGCTGGCATCTGCAGTGCTTATGTACGGCCCTATGATTATTTCTCTTGTGCTTTATTACCTTATAGATTTAAAGAGGTTTCTTTTGTCCTGGTCTGGGGCATTGTGTCTTGGGCTCATGACAGGGTTTGTGCATCCTTTCCTCTATCTCAAAAGAGTTGGAAAACTCCCCTTTTGCTAAAGGCACTTCCCATAAGTTGGTGTCTCAAAAAGCATTAGACAAACAAATACTGCTGTTCTTTTGAGAAATATTAGATGTGATCTAACACAAAGTTAAAGAGACAAAATTAGATTTATTTTTTTACAACAGATATTTTTAGACAGAAAGAAACATACAGATTTGAAATGACGTGAAGTTGGGTAAATGATAGAATTTTATTTTTGGGGAAAATATCCCATTTAATCCACTTGCAAAAGCCTGTCTGGTAGCGTATAAACGATGTAGCAGATCTGCTGTACTTTGACGTAAACATACTGTTTTCTGAATACCAGTAACATGTAGCTCATTATATGTTCATTATGCATATTATATTTAGATTTCTTAAATAAATATTAAAATATATCAATAAAGGGAAATATTTAATGAACATGTGCCTCTTACTCACAAGATCTACTTTCACATCAACCAAACGGCAAATGAAATCATCCTGCATTTGGGCTGATTGATTCACATGAGTTTGGGCTTGCATGTAATGCTCCAATTGAAGTCAGACCCCTGAAAACAACCAACATGCAATGAAAACAAAAGATTAGAGAGTTCAGGTTTCTGCACAATTTACATATTTTCCAGTCATTTAGTTTGGTGTGCTAGTATGTTTTATCGATTGTGGTCTACTGTAACAGCTGTGTCAATAACAAATGTGTTTCATTCTAGAAAACCATAATGCAATAACATTTTAATGTCACAACCCGAATAGTGTATACCTCTAAACCCAATGTCTGCAGTTCTACCTGTGCATTTGAACATTAACCATCTAAAATTTATGAAAGAGCAATCTGCATTGAAATGGCATTCAATGAATCAGAAGACGGGAGCAGTCATGCACACCAGCTATCTGAAATAACCCTCGAATCCCATTCACCTTTGGACATATTCAAACCTGCCATATTAAGATCACTTACAAAACACACAAGAACCAATGCATTTGCCATCACTAAATTCAAATGTTTCGTAGCCATTATGTTATGTAAATATTACTGGACATAAAACTAAAATGCCCCCATTGTCTCCAAGAAAAAAAAAATACTTAAAAATATCCCAAAAGTTGTCCTGTGGGCTTCCTGTAATGTCACTGATTCATTGATTATTATTATTATTATTTTTTAACTTAGTTCACTTTAGCAGACTGCTTAAATGAGTGCTACTAGAAAAACATTGTCGATTGATTTATCAGTTTTACAAATGTAATGGCATTGAGTTTAGTTTGAAAAAAAAGTGGGCAGTCTGTCTTAAACCAGATGTTATAAGAACAGAATATTGTATAGACATAACTCATAGTGATCTAGGTATACTCTACTGAGAGAGAGAGAGAGAGAGAGAAAAAAACAACAACAACAGAAACTATAAAAATAGCTCTGAATGATTTTCGATGTGACAACGTTACGTCACAAGCATAACACTTGTAGAGTCATCATTTAAAAACAGTCAGCCTCGCTACCGCCCATGTTTTTCAAATATCGTTAGCACATCTTGGTGGGGCTTTGTGTTTCAGTAAAGATTTACTCACGAACGAACGCAAACGATAAAATCCATTCACGGCCTCTACTCCAAAACGCCAATAATCCTTCAAGCTGCAGCAGGGTTGCTAGGTTTTTACAAAAAAACCCCGCCCAATTTCTACTCAAACCTCGCCCAAAACTAGCCCAATTACGTTTCGAGGGGGCATCCCCCGGTAAAAATCGCGTACCGGTGGGGTAAAACACACGTTTTTGGTGGGGTTCCCCTGGTAAAATTCGCATTTTAGGGGCTAAATATCACGTTATTGGGGTTGCTTAAACCCGCGGACATGAAAAACAACCCGCGGCAACAGTGTTAAAGTAGCCCAATCCGAGGGGAAACCTCGGACTTGGCAACACTGAGCTGCAGTGATGTACAGTAGAAGTACATCAGTACACGCCACGTCACTTCCTCGCGCACTTTTTTTTTTTTTTTTTTGTTAAGGTGTTTAATTATTAAATAATGATAAAGTTGATAAAGTAAGCAGAAACACAAAAAAAAAATCCAGTGGAATTAATTCCTAATGAAAAATAAAAAACAAAACAAAAACCAGTTAATTATGTTTCCAGCACATCTGTCTACCTGTTCGGTGCCCCCAACAGATTAATGCACATATGCATTTTTTTATGAGTTGGAAAAAATTATAAAGGTGAGTGGAAATGCGTTTGAGAGTCATTTTTCAGTACAGCACTGCCATCTTGTGGTTGAAGCCATGTAACTGATTGTATTGCAGGTCACTTCCTCACAAGTCCATCTGCTCAGCTGAGTTTCAGGGGCATCATCGAGAGAACAACAACTCAACGCAATATCAACAAACACATTCATTAGTATGTGGCTATTCATCTTATATTTAATCTGCGTGGAAGGTAAGATAACACATTATATGTATATTTTAATTGTGTTCTAAGGTTAAGCAGATGCAATTATATTGTCCTCAATACAAAAAGTAAATATACACAATTCATAACAAATCTAATCTTTAACAATATACAGTATATGAATGTTCAGACTGTTCTTTTTAGTCATTGTTTTACAGTCAAATTTAGAATAAATCAGCTGTGAAATCAAGTTGTGGCAATATTTCTTGATATCTTGACACCAACAAATTAGAAACATTGACATAACGGTATAATTGATGTCATAACCATTTCCTGCTGAGAAAGAAAGAAAGATAGAAAGAAAGAAAGAAAGAAAGAAAGAAAGAAAGAAAGAAAAAAGACATTAAATTTGAATTTGAATATTTTTTTGTAAATTCTTACAAATAGCCTATGTATCATCTGTTTATGTGTCTGTTTAAAGTGTGGCATATTTTCATTTCTGCTGTTGGTTTCACTTTTCAAGATAAAGAAACAAAACCTGTCCTTCACATGCAGCATTGTGTGAAACCACAAAGCGTTTTCCTTTACCCCTTTTTAAATCATGTTCTGTCAAACCGCAGACCTGCTAGTGCTACGAAACAAACATCCATTAAATGAAGAAATCAAAGATCTTGTCATTATTTCAAAACCTTATCATCGTTCAATCAGTTGTTTGTATGTCAGGCAGTTTTGATTTTTTAGCCACTATATCACACTTCAAGCTTAAATCTGGTTAAGACATTTAAAATGATCTCTACAGTCTCTGAATGATCTTGGATCTATGGTTGTGCTCAACCACAACACTTAACACACAAACCTCAATGACAGTGACAATCAGCAAATGAGTTTTTATCATCACCACACAACAGATAATTGATAGTGATAAAATCAACAGCAGTTTAAACGTCATTGCAAAGGTCAGTTGCAAAAACACTAATCATAAAACAGTAATCACATGCTTATGCATGCTGCAATGGATTTTGGGAGATTTTAACAAATCCAATATGAAATGGTTCAGACAACCATGCACTGCTTTATGTAGATAAAATAATTCACATCTGTTTCATCATATGACCCAGGCTATATTAAACACAGGTTTGTTTGGTGTGTAGACCACATGTGGTGAACTGTTGGTTGCCCAGAACATCAAACCACTGAAATTCAACAGGTGTTTAGAAACTGTCCTTGTAAATACCATATTACTAATGTGTTTACCTGTATGTTTCACTTGTTTTCATGTAGTTTCAGTGGGTGGAGAGGTTAATGACATTGCAACAGTTAAAGTGTTGGAGGGAGGTGTTCTCAATCTGCATCCTGGACTTGAAGATCTAAAGGGAGATGTTCAGATAATGTGGACGTTTGAAAGTGGCAGAGAAAATACTCGTGTCGCACAGATGCATCAAGGGAGAATTTACACTCATTATGACATGAGATTCACAGGCAGAGTGCAGTTAGACCAAAGAACTGGAATTTTAACCATCATGGACATCAGGACTAATGAATCTGGACTGTATGAAGCCTTAATCGTCATCAGTGCAGGCATCACAGGACGGAGATACAAAGTTCATGTTTATGGTAAGTTACAGCTGCAGCCTCTATTGAAAAATAACATGGAAATCGTAGGATAATCATTGATTAGATTTGGTTCCATATTGTGTATTGCAATGCAATACTGGCATCTTTAATTAAGGTGATGTGCATGTTTCCTTTTGTCATAAAGCACCTGTCTCTGAACCAGCCATCAGCAGCAGCTCATCAGTTAGTGTTCACCAATCTTCAGGTCTGTCTTTATGATTTCTGTATGAAATAATACAATTTTCTGTGGACTTTTGTAGCTTAGAATTCTGACTTTTTTCTCTCAATTGTGAGTTTATGATTTATCCTTTTTTCTTAGAATTGTGAGTTTATAACTTGCAATAGCATCTCGCAATTCTGTAAATTGTGTAGTTTTTTGTAAATTATGATAGCAGTAGAAATGTCAGTGTCTTTCATTTCTTTCAGGTAAATCCCAGGAAACAGAGGAGACCTGCTCTTTGGTTTGCTCTGTGAAAAATGATCGAGACGTGTCTATCTCGTGGTATAAAGGAGGTGTAATGTTGAACCAGACCAGCAATCCTGATCTCAGCATCAACCTCAGTTTAGCATTAGAGCTTCATTATAATGATCCAGAGACCTACAGCTGTACAGCTGTGAATCCAGTGAACAATAAGACTGTCCATCTTCACATGAAGGAGATCTGCCCACGACAGGAAGGTACGAGAACTCAAACTACATTTAACACAGAACCCTCTGCCAAAATGAACACTGTGCAGCGTTTTCACAAAGACATTTGATGAGACAGAAAACGTTCATGAACATCTCCCTTCTCTTTTAGGTTGTCAGGATCACTGTGGTGTCACTGAGGCTCTGGTTCGTCTGGTTCTGTCTGGTCTGGCGGGAATCGCTACTGTTGGATTTCTTATCGAGCATTTGATCTTCTGCTCAGCTCAGAAAAGAACTGCTGCTTCTGTGTGCTGATGATACTTTTGTGGGATTTGGTGTAATTGCCCTTTACATTTTCACTCTTAAAAAACAGATTTCGGTTCTGTTGTATTTTATAACTGGGAAACAGTTTCTATCTAACAAAGACAACAAAAAAGCTCTGAAATGTGTACAGTAGTATCATACAGTCAAACAAAACATTTCAGACACCTTTAACATTTCTAACATTATCACAGTTTATTTGCTATAGTTTAGAAAATGGTAATAAAATATGACAACAACTCAACAACAAAGTCAGAACAAATTCATCTTGTTAACAAAAAATGAATTAGTCAAACCAAAATTTATTCAGACAGCGTCACATTATCACTGTTTATTTTTTATCACAATTTTCAGATAAAATTGATAGAAAGGTTTGTAAAAAAAACATGCTCAGGTCAAAGTGTCAAATCAAATTTACAGGTAGTCCACTGTATGAAGAATATTTGGGTATAATGTGTCATAGTGTCAAAGTGTCAAATCAAATTTACTGGAAGTCCACTGTATTGTGTATTTTTGGGTTTTACATGATACTATAGTGTCCTGCACCCACTAGTAAAAAAATATCAAAAATTATATCTGGTGTCTGAATAATTTTTGGTTTGACTTTATATTTAGTATTATAACAATAACAGAAGTTCTCTGTCTATGTGGTCTATTGTATGCAATAATATATTATTTAATTTGACAATGAAAAAAATGAAAGTAATTTTAAGGTAAAAATAGTTTCTTAACTTATTGGTTAGTGCCCATGTTATATTTGTATTTTTTTTTTTTTTTTTTTTGTACATTGTACTTTTATTTAGTTAAGTAGCAAATCTCAAAACCAATGATAGTTATGGACACTAATACAAAATCTGACCATTTCTTCTATGAGAGGCACGTTTTTCTCTGTGTATGTTTACCTTCTGTCGTTACATCACCAGAATCAGTTTTTGCGAATGCGAATAATGTATGTTGTAAGTATGGGAATGGTTTGAGTTTATTGTAATTGTGATGTATTTGTTTTTAGTTGGATATTTTTTATATTTTAAATAGAATTAAAATAAACAAAATGAAAAGTGAATAGAAAATTCATTACAATACCATTCACAATTCATAAAGAAACAATAATAAATAAAGCCTCAAGTGAGGATCATCTTGGTCTAAACTCAACAGCTTATGTGTGACCTTGGACCACAAAACAAGTCATAAGGGTCAGTTTTTTTTAACTGATTATGCATCATCTGCTGAATAAATAAGCTTTCCATTGATGTATGGTTTGTTAGGATCGGACAATATTTGGCCGAGATACAACTATTTGAAAATCCGAAATCTGAGGGTGCAAAAACATCAAAAAGTTGATGAAAGAAAGAATGATGAAAGTAAAAAAATGATGAAGAAAGTATAACCACCTTCTTCAAAATATTTTCTTTAAACTTGTCCAAATCAAGTTCATAGCAATGCATATTACTAATCAAATTTTTGATACATTTAAGGTAGGAAATTTACAAAATATCTTCATGGAACATGATTTTTACTTAATATCCAAATGATTTTTGGCATAAAAGAAAATCCGATCATTTTGACCCATACAGTGTATTATTGGCTATTTGTATTATTGGCTTATGACTGCTTTTGTGCTCCAGGGTCAAATATTAATAATTTAGTGGTATAATTGCTTTTCAGAGCACTGGAGATTAAGTTGATGAAAACAGAAAAACAGAATTAGCTTACTATTCAGAGATCACAAAAGCTACAATAAAGCGATTGACTATTGCGCTGTCATTTTTAATGACAAGTTATTGACAAGAGAATGTGCCACAGTATCTGATTGAATACTTACATGGCTTCTAATGCTATTAAGAAATTAGTCTGCTTTTTATGTGAAATGTGCTTTTACAGAAATATTAACAATATAACAATACCAAAGGAGCTATTGTTAGTGTACAGTTGTGCTACAAATAAATCAACTGTTATTTAGCCATCCATTCTGATGCAAAACTATTAGATTAAACAGGATTTCTAACCCTTTGGCTCCATCTGGTGGACAATCTTCAGTGCTTGGAGCCATAAGCATCATCTTATCAAAGGCAGCAGAATCTCCTGGGATCTCTTGGGAAATCAGCACCAGTGTCCCAGTGGCAGCACCAGTGGTTACATTCCTCAGTGAATGAAACAACATTTTGATTCCTTACAGTCGACCCGTCTTGTTATTCCAGTCAGCTTAGTCCTGCACTGGATGAGCTTGCAATAATACAGTAATTATAAGTAAGCTTCAGTGTCTATCTCTTCTCTCTCAGAATTTGCCTGAAAGTCGATAGAAAAACATAATTACAGGATGCCATGCAAATCAAGTGAAAATAATGATGTACTGTAGATGCCAAAGTATAAACTATAACTATGTTAGGTTTATAATATCAAACCATTCCATTGTCATTGCACAATAAAACCTGCATTATATTTGCTGGATAAAATCCAGTACTTGTTTCTTACTACAGAAGACATTATTCTTGTTTTCACATGTATGAATGAGCCTGAAGACTGATTTCAAGGTTAGAACTATAAAGAAACATGGGCCAGGTGTTTTATGTTTTACTGCATCCAAACAGCAACAGAAAATTGTAGATTTTGTGAAAAAAAAGCTTTTATTATTTTAAATAAAGCAGTGTTTGTGTAAAGGTCTCTGAAATTAAATGGAGTATTTGAACATGTTTCCAATTCTATGCTGACTATAAGTTAAATAATAATTGTAAATATTTTTGTCATTAAAACTTTTGACATTTGATACAAATGTACATAATGGAACATTTTTATTGATATTTTTAATGCAGCATCATGAAATTCTGTAATATTAGGCCTTTTTTTGCAAATCAGCTTTTGTTTCAAGATGCTATTTTCAATGTTCTTCTTCAACAGGTTAAGACGAATTACTCTGCAATTATGATACTTGCCTTTTTGTGTTTCCTGTAAATGACAGTGCCAATGATGACCCCTAAAGCGAGGCCCACTACAGCTGCACTTATTCCTGCAGTAAATTCACTGCTCGTGGCAGAAGCTATTTTTTCTGGGATGATGGTACTGAGTGGAGGCTCTATAAGGGACAAAAAGAACAAAAACTGTGAGTGAATTCTTACAAATAACTGTAATAAATGTACATGTATTTTTTTTTCGATATAGGTTAAAGTGCTTATATGCACAAGGTAAGAGTTCTAGGGGAACTGTTGAAAAGTTTTGAGAAAATAAATAAATAAGAAAATAAAATAACATCAATTATTTAATTTAAATAAAGTGACCAACATTACTACATAAAACAAACAAACATCATACATCTAACAGTACAGTACAGTGAACAGGAAAATTTTTTTTCTTGTAAATCATTCAGAGTTGTGAGTTGTCCCTTATGAGGATGTTTGAGGGTCAGTGGCATCTAAAAATGTAAAAACCCGTTTTAAATCACCATAATAACACGAAGACGAAAAAAGCAATCCAATCGATGAATCCATCCATAGCTTACCGGAAATATTGTCCTTTCAACTTTCCTTTTCCAGTTCATGACGACAGTTATATTTCGCTTTTTATTGCGTTATATTTTGTTACATACAATTTTCGCAATCTGTTGTACAGAACAACATAACCATAAGCAGGCCTACTGTAGTACATTATCCCAAAGACTTGGGTTAGCTTAAATTCGGTGTTCTCTGTCAGTTCCGCGCTCACGCACGCCCCCTCATCATGACGCAAGGTTACGACGCAACATGATGTGACAAGTTCGGTCCACCCACAGGTCACTTGAGTTCAGTCATTGATTGTGTTGAATAACTTTCTTCTTTACTTATGCGGTTAATTGCGAACAAATATCTACCTTCATTTTTAATAGCTTAATAGCATACCGTGGCTAAAGTGCTGGTTCTGCTTAACGGAGAAAAACAAAATATGTTCTTTGCGATATGTAGATTTATTAGACTATGCTTTCCCAAAGTTTTTAAATGCCGCATAAGTCAGAATAACCTCAAAATAAACAGACTACTTATTTCTCGTAACTGGCTAAATATATGCTGCTGTAGGCTAGGCTACTCTTGCTATACTGTAAAATTATGATGATGCAACTGCTGAAGCTGATTTCATGAGATCAAGGCAATACAACATGCTAGTGTAATACTTACCATAATAAACGGTAACGTTGTAAATCTTGTTTTCCGGATGCCTACTGCTCAGTTTGCAGATCTTGTAAAGTCCTGTTTGATTGTAGCTGAGGTTCATCAGGATCAGAGATACATTCTGTCCATCAGATATGAGAGAAACCCTGGATCTCCAGCTCTCGTGCTCACAGACTCCGTTATGACAGATCATCTGAGCTATCCGTTCCTGCGAGGAGCCTCCTTTGAGACGGGTCACCAAAACCTGAGGGTCTTCGTCCCATTTCTCAATGTGAATAGAGATGGTCAGGTTCCCTTCTTCAGGCACCGTACGTGACTCAGTCTCATCAACATCTTCAACACCAGCGGCAGCAGCAACCGCAGCACCAACAGCAATGCCTTAAAAAGTATTCATTATAAAATATATATATATATATATATATATATATATATATATATATATATATATATATATATACACACACACACACTGTGTGATAAAAGCTGACCTATCCTCAAATCAAATGTAACAACAAGTAGGCTATAAATTAACCCATGAGAGTAACTTCTGTTCAGACCGGCACGAAACTTACCAATCCAACACGTTACTACAATGAAGAGTGTCATATTTGGTGTCTTGGAAAACAACTTTATATTGTTGTATAACCGGATAAACTATCTTAGTCTATTCCCAACGCGCGTGGCGCTTTAGTAGATTTAACTGGAGACCGAAGATCTCCAAAATGGGGCGTGTACTCCAAAAGTGGGCAGAACCTCCAAAATGGGGCGGGGTCTCCTCGCGCAAAGACTTATACCATTGGCTCTGGCTCCAGCCAATTAAGCTATGAGGTGGGGTTAGAGTTATAGATGTGACTGCAGCTCTGATTCTATATGACAAAAATGCCTCACATGCAGTGGTGTAGGGTTGGGGTTATAGAGGTTACTGATTATCTGGTTCTATATGGAAGAGATGGCTCTTGAGAAGTCTGGAATATATTTTATTTTACCTGGATATTTTCATGGTTGGGGGCATGGGGGCCCATCAGGACTGCCTATGCATAGGGCTCGGGATCTTGTGCAACGCCCCTGATGACATAACGTTAGAGTTATAGAGGTGACTGCAGCTCTGATTCTATATGACAAAAATGCCTCACAAGCTTTAGTGTGTTTTGTTAGTATGTTTTTGTGGGACTTATGTGTATTTCAGTTTAGAGTAGGCTACACTTCTCACGAACGAAAGATAAAATCCATTCACGATCCATTCATGTCATGGCACTATTTTGCACCCTCTTTGCGCTCAGCCACTGTTTTCTGCCCCTTCGACTTTTTCTGGTAAATCAATAGAAAACAGCAGAAAATTTATTTATTTTAAGAAGTAATACTACAGCGTGTTTATGTATTTAATTAATTATATTAAGTATATTATTTCCTTTCATAATATTAGAACTATTTATTTATTTATGACATTCAATAATAAAAAGATACAAAAAAATAACAAATTCATTTTAATTTAATAAATATAGGCCTAGTAGTTTTGTAATCTCTGTTCTAGTATTGTCGTGTCGTCCCTCAGTTATAAAGGTGAGTGGATGGTTGTTTGAAAGTCAGTTTTCAGTATAGCACTCACACACTGCCATATCGTTTGGTGGAAGCCATGTAACTGATTTCATTGCTGGTCACTTCCTCACAAGTCCATCTGCTCAGTTGAGTTTTGAATTGCTTCATCTTTAGTAAATATACACAATTCAAAACAAATCTAAGCTATAACAATATACAGTATACCGTATGAATGTTCTGACTGTACTTTGTTGTAGTCATTGTTTTTAGTTGAATTTAGAATAAATCAGCAATAGTGGAAGTCCATCTCTTGTTGTCGCGTAACATCCACAGATCAGAAAAAAAACATGACAGAAGTCAATTTTGTTATGTTGTTGTTGCAGCACATGCAGCACCCCTACTTCCCATGGCCATGATGCAAAGATAAAGAGAAAGAAAGATTTAAAATGTTTTTAATTTCTTGCCAAATTTTGCATTAAAAAGTTTCATTTCTGCTGTTGGTTACATTCTTTAAGGAAACAACTTCTGTCTTTTGCATGCAATACTGTCTGAAACATTGAAATTCAACAGGTTTTTAGAAACCATCAACTGTCAAACCCACATTAGTGTTTACCTGTATTATAAACCTGTTTTCATATTGTTCCAGTGGGTGGAGAGGTGGCATTGAAACAGTTAAAGTGATGGAGGGAGGTGTTCTCAATCTGCATCCAGCAGTCCATGATCTAAAGGAAGATGTTCAGATACTGTGGACTTTTGAAAGTGGCAGACAAAGCACTTGTGTCGCACAGATGCATCAAGGGAGAATTTACACTCATTATGACATGATATTCACAGGCAGAGTGCAGTTAGACCGACAAACAGGAATATTAATCATCACGGACATCAGGACTAATGAATCTGGACTGTATGAAGCCTTAACCATTACTAATACACTCACCTCAGCACGGTAAGTTACAGCTGCAGCCACTTCTGAAAAATAACATGGAAATGTTAGGAAAATAGTTGATTAGATTTGGTACCATAGATATTATTTCACTGGAGTATTGGCCTCTTGATGTTCATGTTTCCTTTTGTCAAGAAGCATCTGTCTCTGTACCTGCCATCAGCAGCAGCTCATCAGTTAGTGTGCACCAATCTACAGGTCTGTCTTTATGAACTCTAACTGAAATAATAGTTTACCATGGAAATGTATTTCTGCCATGGAGTAAAATTCTAATGCTACATTTTATCTCACAATTCAGACTTTTTCCTCACAATTGCCAATTTATGTCTCACAATTCAATTTTTCGCAATTCTGATTTGTTTTTCTCTGAATTCTACATATGCATGCAGCCAGTTGTCTAAAAAAACAAAACAAAACGAAAAGCAAAAACAATATAGATATACAAACACAACACTGAAAAAGAATTTTGAGATCTACAGTCAGAATACTAAAAAAACATATGTGAGATATATACTTAAAATAATAATAATAAAAAAAACTCTACTTTATCCTTATTCCATGGCATAAATAAGCTTCTAGGACTTATACAACAATGCATAAAACATTATGTCCCTTCGTGTAGTTTTGATATGATGTAGTTTGTTGGACTCTTGTTGTAAATTATTATAGTAGTGAAAATGTAAGCATTTTTCATTTCTTTCAGGTACATCACAGGAAATGTGCTCTGTGTTCTTCTCAGTGAAAAATTATCGAGGCGTGTTCATCTCGTGGTATAAAGGAGGTGTAATGTCGAACCAGACCAGCAATCCTGATCTCAGCATCAACCTCAGTTTAGCATTAGAGCTCCATTATAATGATCCAGAGACCTACAGCTGTACAGCTGTGAATCCAGTGAACAATAAGACTGTCCATCTTCACATGAAAGAGATCTGCCCACGACAGGAAGGTACAAAACTACATTTAAAACAAAACTGTCTTTCTGCAACAATAACTTCTGTGTAGCTTCAGTGTCTCCACAGGCAATGACATTTGATGGGAAAGAAGATGTTTACGAACAGCTCTCTTCTTTTTCATTTTGTCTGGATCACTGTGGCGTCTCTGAGGCTCTGGTCCTGTCTTCCCACTGTTGGATTTCTTATCAAGCATTTGATCTTCTGCTCAGCTCAGAAAAGGACTGCTTCTTCTGTGTGCTGATGATACCTTTGTGAGATCTGGTATAATTGCCTTCTCCCATTTCACTCTAAAAAAAGTACCGGTATTTTGGTTCTGTTGTATTTTATAACCGTGAACCAGTTTCTATCTGACAAAAACAACAAATAAGCTAGAGTATCACATATTTAGAATACAGTATATACTCTGAAAAAAATAATTTCTGTTATAACGAGGAGGCCTTCTGTAATCTGTTTTGTTATTAGACAAAATGGAATTTTTATACTTGTATGTTTTGTATATTTATGTATGGGGCTTTAGAATGAACTAGTTAACAAAAAATAGTATTTTTGTCCTGTTTCATGTTGTTAATTAGCACACTTCACATCTAATGATAATTAGCGACACTTAATAAGATGCAAATTTTTGCATGTGTGTATGTTACAAGAATCAGTTTGGCCAACACACATAGCCAAAACATTTAAAATGATTTTTTTTAAAAAGTGTTTTATTTATTTTTTTTATCTTTCAACTTTTTGTTTCTTCCAATCCATTCAATTGACAATTTTGCATATTCAGTTTTAACCTGTCCTGTAGGGCTGTGAAGACATTTTGTTGTATGATTATGCAAATAAAAAAAAAAAAACTGTGGTAAATGTCTTATTTGAGAGCAGTCTAACAAAATCCATAGTCTTAAGTAATACTATAATTCAGAGATCCTCAAATCTGGCCCACGAGATCCACTTTACTGCAGAGATCAAACACACCTGAGCATGCTAATCAATGTCTTCAGGATCATTAGAAAATCACAGGTAGGTTTTAACACTGTTGGGGATTTGAACTCTGCAGGGTTTTGGGAATCCTGATGTTTTGAGTAAATATTTTATATAATAGTTATTTAAATTAATGTTGTTATCAGAATGCAAAGAAAATACAATATCTTGCAATGCTACATTACAGTTTATACAATATCAACAATAAATAGCTTAACAGTCAATGATCTAATATCTAATAAATGTTTTCATACTAATCAAAAAAGCTATGATAAAGTGATTGACTCTTGTTTATAAGCTGTCAGCAAGTTAGTGGCAAGAAAATGTGCTGTATGAATACGTTGTTTTTTTTTAAACAGAGCTACGAATTAATGTCAAAATGAAATTAGTGTGCTTTTTATTTGGTTTTATAGAAATATTATTCTATATATTATACTAAAAGAGACCAATAATATTGCAATAACATGTTTGGCAACTTGACAAACATGAATTTAGTGTAATTAGGAAATAAAAATTTAGCATTTAGTGATCTATGAGAATTTTCGGGATATTTCTAAATTAAAGTAGGTATTTTCAGTGTACAATGGCAGGTGAATCCTTGAAGATGCTTGAAGCCCAAATAATCATGCTAAAAGAGTCCTAAAGTAACAAACAGGTGGTAACATTCCTCGGTCAATGAAATGACATTTTGACTCCTTGTAGTCGACCCATCTTGTCATTCCATTCAGCTTAGTCCTGCACTGGATGAGCTTGCAGTAATTCAGTCATTATATTGAACTATCACTTAGGCATCTATGCCACCTGCAGGCTACAGTGTTTATCTCTTGAGGCACTTCATTAAAAGCTACCTGTAAATCAACAGAAAAACACAATTACAGGGTGCCATGCAAACCAAGTGAACATAATCAACTTGTGTTTGTGTTCTCAGATATTAAATGGAGTATTTCAACATATTTTCCAAGTTAGATAATACATTTCAAATACATTTGTCATAAAAAAAATTCTGACATTTTTCCGTTTTTGTTATTTTGATATGTGAATTGAACTTGATATATATATAATTTGAAAAAAAAAATTGTTTCTTCTCATTTCAGAAATAATATACATGATATAAAGTTTTCATTGTTGTTTTTGAACTAACCATCATCAAATTAGGTAATAAGATTTTGTTGTAAATTAGAAGAATTATTTTTAAGATGCATGGCTATTTTTAATGTCATCATAAATCAGATTAAGATAAATTGCTCTGCGATGATACTTGCCTTCCTGTGTTTGCTATAAACAAAACCAATGACAGCAGCAATGATGAGCACTAAAGCAAGGAGCACTGCAGCTGAGCTTATTCCTGCAGTGAATGATTCACTGTACACAGCAGATGCTGGTTGTTCTGGGCTGATGGTCCTGAGTGGAGGCTCTGCAAGAAACAACAAGAACAAAAATTGATGACTACTTTACATAACTGTAATCTGTAAGTATCCATGGATTTTCATGCTTTAGGTTCAAATGTACATATGCACAAGGGAAGAGTTCTAGGGGAAACTTGGAAAAATTTAGAGAAAAGCAATGTAAAATAATGTAAAAAAAAAAAAAAAAGGAATTCTTTTAATGTAAATAAATTAAAGGAATAATTAAAATATTATAACGAAATAAAAATGACTTATATGTAAATGTAAATATTAAATATAAAATTAAATGAATATATTGAATATAAAACAATGTTCTTGTATATCTTGTGAATTTCAGGATTGGGGTCCCTCACATGATGATCTTATTTGGGTGTCCGTGGAATTTAAAAGATTAAAAACCGGTGTTTATAATATGATTATTTTATTTGGGTTTAAGTGAGTTTGTGTTTTTTGTAAGCCCTCAAAAGTTAAAGATGTTTGATCACTCCATACAGCAATCCAGATATCAATCGGTTAAAAAATTGTCAGGTCTACATCAACAAATTTGTCTTGACCATCTTTTCTTTTCTCGTTAACAATTACAGTTATACATTGCCTTTTATTGCGCTATATATTGCTGTATAAACATTGCGTAATGTATTGTACAAAACAACATAACTTTACCAGAAGTAGCTACTGTATGATAGTTGCTAACTGTTGTCACATCCGCACCCAAGCACATCTCCTCATGACGCAACATTACAGGAATTTACGAAGCAACATGTGACAGATTCTAAGTATTTTCTTTTCTATATTTTGTCACATCTGCTAATTACGTTTTTTAATACCGCAATTTGGCTTTGAGTAGCAATTTGGAGAGTTTTTTTTTTTTTTTTGTAAAAACCTGGCAACCCTGCCCATAGGTCCCTGGAGTTCAGTCATTGATTAAATCATAACTTGCTTAATTATTTTCCTTCTATTGTTAAATATGCATAAACATCTACATTCTTTCTTTTTTTTTTAAAAAAAAAGTTGATTTATTTCACTAATTCCATTCAAAAAGTGAAACTTGTATATTATATTCATTCATTACAACACAGACTGATATATTTCAAATGTTTATTTCTTTTAATTTTGATGATTATAACTGACAGCTGAGGAAAATCCCAAATTCAGTATCTCAGAAAATTAGAATATTACTTAGGACCAATACAAAGAAAGGATTTTTAGAAATCTTGGGCCGACTGAAAAGTATGAACATGAAAAATATGAGCATGTACAGCACTCAATACTTAGTTGGGGCTCCTTTTGCCTGAATTACTGCAGCAATGCGGCGTGGCATGGTGTCGATCAGTCTGTGGCACTGCTCAGGTGTTATGAGAGCCCAGGTTGCTCTGACAGTGGCCTTCAGCTCTTCTGCATTCTTGGGTCTGGCATATCGCATCTTCCTCTTGACAATACCCCATAGATTTTCTATGGGGTTAAGGTCAGGTGAGTTTGCTGGCCAATTAAGTACAGGGATACCATGCTCCTTAAACCAGTTACTGGTAGCTTTGGCACTGTGTGCAGGTGCCAAGTCCCTGTTGGAAAATGAAATCTGCATCTCCATAAAGTTGGTCAGCAGCAGGAAGCATAAAGTGCTCTAAAACTTCCTGGTATATGGCTGCGTTGACCTTGGACCTCAGAAAACACAGTGGACCAACACCAGCAGATGATATGGCACCCCAAACCATCACGGACTGTGGAAACTTTACACTGGACCTCAAGCAATGTGGATTGTGTGCCTCTCCTCTCTTCCTCCAGACTCTGGGACCCTGATTTGCAAAGGAAATGCAAAATTTACTTTCATCAGAGAACATAACTTTGGACCACTCAGCAGTAGTCCAGTCCTTTTTGAAGCGAGAAGCTTCTGACGCTGTCTGTTGTTCAAGAGTGGCTTGAAGCACTGACTCTAGCTGGCGGTGTGAGAGTAACCTTACCAATCCAACACGACACTAGAATGAAGAATATCATCTTCAGTAGGCTATTTTGGGATGAAACAATCTGAAATTGTTTTATTATCCTATTGACCTGATTGATCCTAGTCTATCACCCAAGTGAATTCCCCTAACCACATGGCTTGTACAGTAAATAGCGTCAAATTCGCTGGAACTTTGGGACATAGATACTTATACCTAGATACCTCGTTCGCATCTAACATTAATCACAACAAAATAAATACAACAAAAATCATCTGCTTATGTCCATTGCAAATACATGTATTTATTTGATTTTATTTTCTTTGAATTTGGTTGTTTTTTATGATTTATTCGATATGTTTTATATGATTTGTTGTTACAACTTCTGAAGTGCTCAGGGTCCTACAAGGCGGACGGCTATTGGAAACAGTTTGTAATGAGGAATCTACATTTACATATCTATGAACTTCCTTCTCCTCAGCAACCCACCCCCCACAAACGTCACACTAGCATGGAATATGAATGAGATGTGCTTCCAAGAATATTAAGGTTGAGAAAAGATTTTTCATTTGTTGGATGTGATGTGATAATATTAAGGTGGTGCACACGTGTTTGCAAAGCGTAAAAAATCAATTATGATTTATTATACAATTATATTGTACTTATATTGTAACAACTAACAATTACATCAGTTGACAAACTGTAAAATATAAAAAGTTGAGAGAGCCCCTCTGTTTAGTTATGAACACTAAAATGCTGATCAAAATCATTCTAGATGCTGGCAGTGTGCAATGGTTTAGTTATGAACCCCCGGACGGCCCCGCCCCAATTTAAGCCCTGATTGTATCTATTGTTTTTTATATTGCATATTAAAAGCATTTCATTTTATATGAAATATATGTGCTTTATATTTGTGGTGTTTTTGTATTCTAAACAGCTTGTCTTGTATGTTATATCTCATAATCAGGCAAACTTCTAAAGGTGACTAAAAGCAGAAGATTACACCTGACAGATTTTTGAGAGCATAAGAATGGTCAAACATTGCCATCCTGTGGTGATTTACTAATTATCTTGCAAAAATGTTAGCATAAAAAAATAACATTAACTGTGTTGCTGATTAGCCTGAAACACTGCAACATATCTTTCATCAAAAGAGGGTCAGATTTCCATTTATATTTACATTTGTGTGCATTGTTTCACTCACCTACACTTTCCTGGTAGTGCTGTAATACTACAAACCACTAAAGAGGACTAGATGTGCCACATAAAAATAAAATTAATAAATTAATAATTTATTTATTAAATGAAAATTTATTCAGTGAAATTTATTTTGACATGTAACAGACATAAAAGAATGGTTAACTTTTTTAAAAAACAGGGATAATTCACCCAAAAATGAAAATTCTGTTATCAATTATATACCCTCAAGTTCTAATCCTGTATTTACTTATTCTGCTGAACACAATGTTTTGAATGTGGGTAATCAATAGTTTTCCTGTATTTACTTATTCTGCTGAAGGGATTGTTTTCTTTTGTTTGTCCACATTTTCAAAATATCTTATTTTATGTTTACAAAGTTTTGAAACAACTTGAGAATAAGTAAATGATTGTTTGAAAATTTTTGTTACAATTTTTTTATAATTTTTTTTTATTATTTTTATATATTTTTTGAGTATGTAAATGAATGTTTGTTTATGTTTACAAAGTTTTGAAACAATTTTGGTTTAGCCTTATCATATATTTTATTAAAACCTGCATCCTCTTTTCAGGGGGAAACATCCTCTTTTTGGTGGAGATTTTTTATTTTTGATTAAGTTTTGTTGTTGTTTAGTTTTATTTCTTGTTTTGTCTGTCGTCACTGTACTTTGTTTTTTAGGTGCAAAACTGCAGGAAGCTCATCATCATAATCGATTATAATTAATATTTGTCACCGTTCATCATACAGGATCTCTGAATGAAACACAGATGACAATAAACACCCAAATTAACCAATTTATTGAAATAAGTGATTTAAACCAACATAAATCTTAGGCAATTGTAACTGTAAAATTCTTTTTTTGTTACTATATTTATTGAAATAAGTGATTTAAACCAACATAAATCCTAGGCAATTGTAACTGTAAAATTCTTTTTTTGTTAAGCTAAATCACAGAAACCAGTGCTTTTTATGCTGTTTGTTGTTTTTTTATATAACTAATTTGTTATATATCTTCCATCATAATAACTTTTACACCTTTTGTTTATATTCTACATAATAAACAATGTACCTAAGTCTTGCAGGCACTTTCCAAAACAGGCAAATAGCATTTTAACATTTCTGTTTTAGTCTAAACCAGGCAAACAGCATTTCTTACAACATGTGCTTTCACACTAGAGCTTTTCTCTGTTGTTCATTTGGTGTGAATGTATTCTTCTTAACTCAGTATTCACCGCCAACTTTGCTTGAAAAGGTGGGCTGGGGTTCGGTTCATGTGAACTCCAGTGCGGGATGTTGTTTGATTGTAATTCTCCCTAAATCATGAGTCTTATAAGTCCAATATTGAACTTTGCATGCTTCTGGTCATGTTTAGAATAGTAACTTGCATTTCTCATAGTGACTTGTTTCTGAACAGAGTGGAATTTATATTTATTTCAACTGTCTTTGATAATTGTTCCTTAAATGTATTTATTCAGACTCTCAATAGCTTCCTCTTCAGAGTATTCTCTCCATTCATCTGGTATCTTGCCGCTCCCCTCGTAGGTACCTTCTTATTAATTTTTCTGGTATGTTTGGTATCTGGTGAAAGGTTTTTTCCAGTACGGCAGATCAGAGAGATCTGGGGTGATGCTCCATGAAGCATATTTAGGACCTCCTTTTCTGTATTCCTTCCACGGAACTGTATCATCTGAGCTATTTGGATAAAAAGATCCATTACTGGCTACTGCTGATGTGCAGATGTTGATAGCTAGGTTTGTTGTTCCTCTGTAAAACCACCCATTCAGTCCATTATTACGATGGAAAGGCACACTGTGATCTTCATCATGGTTCTCTATTGTGTTGGTGCAGATGGCTGCACAGAAAGGACACTGAACCCAACAGCACTGACAGAGGTGATCAATCAGAATCTCATCTGGTCTGTATTTGTGTTCCAGCTTTACTGGAAACGTTTCTGTGCTAAATTTACTGATTATGTCAAACATAATAGAAGGAAGTTCTTTCTTTATCACATCTTCTAGGAATCTGACTTCAACATCATCATGATTCACTCCAGTGAGGTCTTTCACAGAGAATACCAGCACACCTGAGAGCTGTTGAGTGAAATGAAGCAACCATGATTCAGTATTTCCATTGATCTCTTTGACATGTTTGCTGGATTCATGTGCTGCACTCATGATCTGTTGCTGCAGCAGTTTAATGTTGTTTTTCATCTTGGGTCGAACACTATCTTCAAATCTTTCAGTGATGTAGTGACTGACTTCATCTCTGATGAAATTCTTGAAGTGTTCTTTAGGATTGTTAATGTAGGTCATGTATGCGTTGAAGTCCTGATTTTCTGCCAGTGTCCTCAGGATGTGTTTCTCCAGATTTGATCGGTTCCCATTCAGTGATTCACAGTTTGTCCTCATTTCATCTGCTAAATCTCTGGCAGTTTTTTTGTAGACATTCTGCTGAATGGGATCTTTGAGTTTATTACAAACAATGTCACCAAAAATAGCAGTTGATGAAGCTCCTTGACAGTATTTCTGGAAAATTCTGTAGTACTCTTTACTTTTCCTCTCAAAATAGAGAACAGGATCATTGGTTTCCCTGAAGATTTTGTATTGATCTGTAAATGTCTTTTTTTGTTAAGATGTATTGTTTGTTTTTCTGAATGTGTTAACTATTGATACATATTTAATTTTTTGTTGATCTTATTTTTCTGTTTTTTGTTGATTTTATATTATTTGTTAATCTTGCCTTTATGTATGATGTTGTAGCCCATCTTTGCCAAGTTATATGACTGAATCATTTTATCTGTGTGCTCAGTAATTTCTGTGATTAAAGATCTTATCTGGACTTCATCCTCTTTAGATAAAGCATGACCAAACTTCTCTTTAGCTTTATTGTAGGTATACTGTAGGATTGCTGTATGTCCAGTGAATTTCTTTAACTTCACGTATTCTGAATAGCTTGGCAAATGGATCATATCAACTTGCTTACTGTTTTCTTTCAAAGAGTCCAAAAGTAGACTTGGGTAGATTTTACTGAGGTGCTTTTTCGCATCAACGAATATGTCAATATTTTTGAGTGAAGAAGGTTCTCTGATGATCTCCTTCATCTGCTTTTTCCAAAAGGAATCAAACTCTTGTTTCATTATATTTTCTTCAGTTGCTTGATTTTTAAATTTCAAGGCAAGTTTTTTGCTATTTTCCAAAAGAGTGTTTTCATGATGTGTCTTCTTAGTATCCATCGTTTTCTTCAGTTCACGTTGCTTAAGAACCACATTTAATTTCCTCTTAGTTTCCCTCACAATGTTTTCTTGAAGCTCTATGATTTTTATCTCAAATGAAGCTTTCCACTGCTTCAGTATACCTGCATCTCTGTCTTTCTCCAAGAATTCAGACATTGTCTTTTCCACTTCTTCGCTTTTAGCATTTAGTTCTGTTTGAAGATCAGTTTCTTCAATGTCATGAATTACTTTATTTTCTATTTTGTTGTGAAGCTTGTTTTCGATTTCCAGCATAGCGCTTCGAAGACTCCAGGCCCACTTGCTGTATTCTGTCTCTAGTTTCTTGTATGTTGCGATTTCCAGGGAATTTTTGAAGCTGAACACAAACTGTTCATTGAGTAAAGCCTCCCAGAGATCTTGAATACGGTCTCTTAGGTGGGTCAGCATAACTCCATCTGATTTTGAAGCATGTGTTATAATAGTTTGCTTCAGTTCTAGAATGTTCTCGCAGTAGTTTGGGTTTGTTGGAGCCATGGGTGGACTGCCCTCCCAGAGCTGAGCAAAATACTTCACATCTTTTTCAACATCAAACGCAATCACATCACTGAATCGTTCTGCATCAAAATCTTCCTCTCTAGCAGCGAGTTTTGTCATATCATCCAGTTTCTCCAGCAGTCTTCTCCTTCCCTCCATGTTTTTCTCTCCAGCTGCAATATCTGAGACATTTTGATGCACAAACATGCAGCTTGGATTCAGTCTGATTTTATTCATCCTCATGAAGGCCTGAACAACAATCTGAAGAATGTCCTGCATCTCAGATGGGTTTTCTCCAAATATATTGATCAGGGTCATATTTCCAAGACCAACAACAAATGTTGCCATTTCATTGTCACGATGTGTTGTTGACCTTCCAGACAGTTCTGGTGCACGAAGTCCCTCAGTATCAACAACTAAAATATAGTCAAACTTTAGCTCTGTTTTCATCTCTTCTGACACTTTGAGCAGCTGCATGAAAGCTCCTCTTGTGCATCTGCCAGCACTGACCGCAAACTGAACTCCAAACATGGCATTCAGCATGGTGGATTTCCCAGAGCTCTGAATCCCTAAAATTGACAGCACAAAGATTCTGGTCTGTTCTCCCAGTTTTTTAACAAGTTGATCTAGAACAGCAGTGACCCAGGAGAGAGGAACATGAGCAGCATCTCCATCCATCAGCTCCATGGGGAATCCAGAGATCATCATCTCTGCTGCAAGACTCGGGAGAGAACAGAAGTCAAACTGCAGACCTTCCTTGATCTTCTTCACAGATGACCATGATTCATAGATCTGACCAAACTCTCTCAGGATGTGCTCCAAGCCAAAACTTGCCCTGTTCATTTGCTCTGAGATATTTTCCAGGTTTGTTTGTTCAGTCTGCAGTTGATCTAGATTGTCAGGCATCTTTTTCAATGCTGAGACTTCATGCCATTTCACAGAATAGACCTTATGAAGTCCACAAAGGTTCTCTGAAGTGAAGTCATTCAACAGGTTCATCATCCATCTGAGGAAATACTTTTTTTCATCGTCTTTCTGTGATTTCATTGTTTCAATAAATTTCCTCATAAACTCACTCAGTCCTTGGTTCATCTGTTTTTCTCTTACTTCTCTCATGTTCTTCTGTTTGGTACTTTTATCTTCCTCTAGATTTTCTCCTTGTAGATGATGCAGCTTTTTGTTCATTTCACACCAGTCATGCCACAGTTTGCCCTGACAGGGCAGGATTGTTTCTTTCACTGTTGATGGATCTTTTCCTCTCAGTAAACTCATGATCTGAACTGCTGCCTGTTTTCCTCTCTGACACTCTGGATCATCCTCATCTACTCTGATTCCTCTATGTTTGGCCACATCTTCAAGCTTGAAAGTCTTTTTCTGCTCAGTCAGAGTCCGTCTAATAGTCTCTCTTATTTGCTCAGATACATCAGATTGGTTTTTGTTCAAAAGACCGAATATGAATTTTTCGTTCCCAAGTTCAGTTTTATCACAGTTATTGTCAGTCAGCAGACAAATGAGAGGCTGAGGAGATCTGAAGAGTGATCTCACCAAACCCTTGTACTGGTTCTTCTGTCCAAAATCAGGTAAGAAGAGGACATTTACTGAAGCCATACTGGTCAAAATCTCATATTGTTTCTCATTGGCTCCTGCATCACCATGAAGATTACAGAAAGCAACACAGTCATCAAATGCATCTGTCTGTTTCCCAGAAGGACAGTACCAGGCGATCTCCACCACTCCATCCATCAGTAATCTGGTTCTGCTGCTGCCTGAGCAGTTCCTGTGGAAGAACGTGTTGTGTTTCTCATTGATGAGGCTGTTCATCAGCTGAGACTTAGATGAAGACACAGAGCCAAACCTGAAGAAAGACACCATTGGAGTCTCAGCCTTGTAGACCGACTGACTGATGATCTCATTGTTGCTGTTCTTCATCTTCCAGCTCTTGTTGATTTGTCTGAATGTCCAGAGAGGAAACTCAATCCGTTGGGTGAATGGATTAGGAACAAGCAGAGGCAGTGCATACTGACACTGTGAGAGTTTAGTCACCATCAGCTGCTTCAGGAAACCATCAGCACAATGAAGCGCGGCCATCTGAACATCCATTGGGTGAATATCATGATTGTAGTCTTCCTTACTGTCTTTTTTTCTGTGTTTTATGACAGTGTATCTTGCGCTGTAGTTCATGTTCATCAGCTTTTGTAGAAATGAGTTTACAAGTTCAGTCTCTTGCTGTGGCTCCTGGGACTGAAGTGTAGACTTGATTTCAAGAATGTCTTCTGTTCTCATTTTATTTTGATGCCTTTTTGTCAGATCTAGTCTATGGTAAAGTTTGTTTAGCTGTTCATTGTTTTTTGGTCCAAGCTTTTGGTTTTGGCCAGTTTCATCTCTCTGTAAATAGATACATGAACACAGTCAGATGCAAATACTAAGCTTTTAATGGTAGTTTCAGATATAGTACATTTTAAAGGTCGAACTACTCATTGCTTAACCCAGGGGTCTGCATCCTTCATTGCCAAAAGAGCCATTTTGGCCCTTTTCCCACCCAATAAAATTCACGTGGAGCCACAAAATATTTGATCCCCATATAAGGATAACACGGCATATAGCTAAAGTGTTATATTCAGTTATGTTACAGGGCAGGGGAGTAGCAATCATTTCAGAAGTGAGGGGGACAGAAATTTATAAATGTAATAATAAATAGTAATAAATAATAATAAATAATAATAATAATAATAAATAGGTAGTAATAATAATAATAATAACATGCCTCATTATTTATAAAATTGACAAAAAAAAAAAAAAACCTTTTTCTTACTTTTTATTGGTTAAGAACTAAAAACTCTGCGGGACAATAACCAATCATTTGTCTTCTATAATATTTTTGATATATATATTTTACTAGTGACAATTTTATGGCTATGACTGTATAATCAGTATTATAGTTTATATAATACAAAGACTTTTTTCCATTTTTATCACAGAAAAATAACAAAATATATTTTATAGTTTCTGTACTGAAATTAATGCTATGACAATTACCACTGTATCATTCATATAAAAGACTTTAAAAATAGGGTTGGGCCAATAGACGATGCCATCAGGATGTTGAGCTGACATCGTGAGTCACCCCTCCCTCCATACCCTCCGCAGGCTGAATAGAAAATAACATAAGGAACCCCTAAAGGGAATAAATACGAGATGGGAAGAAAATACATATTCTAATAATTTCTCTCGCAGTTTTATCATTGGGTAATTATGCTGTATATAAATTGCGGGCATCAGGGAGCCACTAAACTACTTTTGAATGCACAATCAATTTTAGTATTACTTTCGAGATTCACGATCGCACATACTTTTTAGATTTGGAGAGGCAGTAGGCTACAACACATTTTACAAGATTAGATGTTTGTCAGTGGTGCTGAGAATCTGCAAATCATTCGCCATTGTCCTCAGTCAGCAGGTTTATGATTGTTATTCTGCTTAGCTACAGTATTACTTTACTTCTATATAAAAAGTTATATAGTTAAAAAAGTTACTTCTATCATATGAGTCCGTTTGGGATTTTCTGTACGAGATCGGCCTCTGGCTTCGAGTATGAATGTAACATACAGCACATGAGAGTGTTCAGCGCTCCGTGATGTTCACATTGTTTTGAATAAGAATAAAATTTATCCAAAACGAAGTGACTATATTGTTTCTTTTAATTAAAATCAAGATTTATTTACATTGACCTCTACGTGAACTCACTTGCCCGAGAAAAAAAGTGCATGGGAAGAGTTTAGATATATTGGTTTGATGGTTTTATTAAAAGTATTGTGGATACATGCTACGGGTATTGTACACAGAGGGATAAAAGAGCCGTGGGTTGCCGACCCATGTCTTAACCACTCCATTCTGTGCCAATCTGCCCCAGGCGGCACGGATATTGTTTCTTTTCCACTGTGGGGTTGCTAACAGATCTTGTAATACCAATGCATCAGTCATTGCCTTGCTAACACAAGTGTTTACATACAGTATGAGATTTAAATAGTGGCGAGTCATGGAGGATGACCAGATATTTTTGTTTTCTTTACTCAAATAGCATGCATCTGTGACAAAAAAAAAACAGCATATGCTGGTTAAGTATGTTTTGACGCATAGCAGCTGGTTTGAGCTGGTTATAAAATGGTTATGAGCTGGTCCTGAGCTGAGCACATAACCAGCTTAAACCAGTTGCCATGCTTCAAAACATACGTAACCAGTATATGCTGTCTTTTTCAACAGGGTTATTCAGCTACAGAGAGAAACTAGTAGCCAGACATCAAACAAGTGGCCAATCCTGAGTGGAAACTTTGCTGCATGTATTCTCCCAGCACGCTGCAGAACTGAGCTTAAGTGAAAAACACAACTGGAACTATTCTTTACCATTCTTAGAACCATTTGGCCCAACAGTGGAAAAGTGGTTTAGGTGAACCCAATTAATGTTCAAAATGTAAATGGACTCAGTCAAACCACAAAGTACCCTTAAATGAACGTTACTCAGATCACCTCTGAGGGGGTCTGAATACAGTTTGTTTGTGGAACCTTTTAGGGATAGTATGAGATAATTTGAGGAGTTCACATATACATGATATATCAGCCCCGATACTGTAGGGTGTACTCAAATGTACTAATTATCAGGGCTCCAAATACCCTTGACATGATTTTCATTGATTACTTACCTTTAGAGAATAGATGGTTTGGGAGCAGCACATTTTAATGCTCTCCCAGTCTTTTTGTCTCTCTTCTTCACAGTCCACTGGTTGTAGTCTCATTAGTTCATCTTGCTTCTGCTGTTCTATTAATTTAATTTTGTCTTCATACGTTTTACATTGCTGTTCTTTCAGAGATTTTTCATGCTGGATTTCTTGTGTGAGTTTCTCATGTTGTTTTATCCAATCTTGTTTTTCTTTCTCCCTCTTCCGCCTCTCATTGTCTTGCATTTGTTTTAGCATTTCCTCATGACGTTTCTGAATTTGCTCCTCTTTTTCTTTTATCTTATTTCTGTATTGTTTTTCATTTTCAGTAAATGCTTTCTCTCTCCTCTTCCTCTCTGTGTTGTGATTCTGTCTTTCTTCCTCCATCATCATTCTCATTTTTTCCATTTCTGATTCATGTTTGACCTGAAGACATCCTTTCTCTCTTTCCAATATCTCTGTCTGTTTTTTAAATTCATCTCTCTCTTTTTTAAGATTCTGATAATATTCATCCCACATTTTTTGTTCTTTCTCCATCCTTTTCTCAAAGTCTTCTTCTCTTCTCAGTCTTTGTTCTTGTATCTTTGTCTCCCAGTTCTCTTGTTCTGTTTTGTATTTTTCTTCGATCTCTCGAAGTTCTTCTTCTCTTCTCAGTCTTTGTTCTTGTATCTTTGTCTCCCAGTTCTCTGTTCTGTTTTGTATTTTTCTTCAATCTCTTGAATATCTTTTTCTCTTCTCAGTCTTTGTTCTTGTATCTTTGTCTCCCAGTTCTCTTGTTCTGTTTTGTATTTTTCTTCAATCTCTCGAAGTTCTTCTTCTCTTCTCAGTCTTTGCTCTTGTATCTTTGTCTCCCAGTTCTCTTGTTCTGTTTTGTATTTTTCTTCAATCTCTCGAAGTTCTTTTTCTCTTTTCAGTCTTTGCTCTTGTATCTTTGTCTCCCAGTTCTCTTCTTCTTTTTTAATTGTTGTTTTGTATTTTTCTTCAACCTCTCGAAGTTCTTCTTCTCTTCTCAGTCTTTGTTCTTGTATCTTTGTCTCCCAGTTCTTTTGTTCTGTTTTGTATTTTTCTTCAATCTCTCGAAGTTCTTCTTCTCTTCTCAGTCTTTGCTCTTGTATCTTTGTCTCCCAGTTCTCTTGTTCTGATTTGTATTCTTCTTCAATCTCTCGAAGATCTTTTTCTCTTCTCAGTCTTTGCTCTTGTGTCTTTGTCTCCCAGTTCTCTTGTTCTGTTTTCATTATTATTTTGTATTTTGCTTCTATATCTCGAAGTTCTTCTTCTCTTCTCAGTCTTTGTTCTTGTATCTTTGTCTCCCAGTTCTCTTCTTCTGTTTTCATTGTTGTTTTGTATTTTTCTTCAATCTCTCGAAGTTCTTTTTCTCTTCTCAGTCTTTGTTCTTCTGTCTTTGTCTCCCAGTTCTCTTGTTCTGTTTTGTATTTTTCTTCAATCTCTCGAAGTTCTTTTTTTTCTCTTCTCAGTCTCTTGCTCTTGTATATTTGTCTCCCAGTTCTCTTGTTCTGTTTTCATTGTTGTTTTGTATTTTTCTTCGATCTCTTGAAGTTCTTCTTCTCTTCTCAGTCTTTGCTCTTTTATCTTTGTCTCCCAGTTCTCTTCTTCTGTTTTGTCTCCCAGTTCTCTTGTTTCGAAGATCTTTTTCTCTTCTCAGTCTTTTCTCTCGTATCTTTTTCGCCCAGTTCTCTTCTTCTGATTTGTATTCTTCTTCAATCTCTCGTAGTTCTTTTTCTCTTCTCAGTCTTTGCTCTTGTATCTTTGTCTCCCAGTTCTCTTCTTCTGTTTTCATTGTTGTTTTGTATTTTTCTTCAATCTCTCGAAGTTCTTCTTCTCTTCTCAGTCTTTGTTCTTCTGTCTTTTTTCTCCCAGTTCTCTTGTTCTGTTTTGTATTTTTTCTTCTATCTCTCGAAGTTCTTCTTCTCTTCTCAGTCTTTGTTCTTGTATCTTTGTCTCCCAGTTCTCTTCTTCTGTTTTCATTGTTGTTTTGTATTTTTCTTCGATCTCTTGAAGTTCTTCTTCTCTTCTCTGTCTTTGTTCTTGTATCTTTGTCTCCCAGTTCACTTGTTCTGTCTTGTATTTTTCTTGTTTTCTTCTTCAATCTCTCGAAGTTCTTTTTCTCTTCTCTGTCTTTGCTCTTGTATCTTTTTCTCCCAGTTCTCTTCTTCTGTTTTAATTATTGTTTTGTATTTTTCTTCAGTCTCTTGACGTTCTTTTTCTCTTCTCAGTCTTTGCTCTTGTATCTTTTTCTCCCAGTTGTCTTCTTCTGTTTTAATTATTGTTTTGTATTTTTCTTCAGTCTCTTGAAGTTCTTTTTCTCTTCTCAGTCTTTGTTCTTCTGTCTTTGTCTCCCAGTTCTCTTGTTCTGTTTTGTATTTTTCTTCAATCTCTCGAAGTTCTTCTTCTTTTCTCAGTCTTTGCTCTTGTATCTTTGTCTCCCAGTTCTCTTCTTCTGTTTTAATTGTTGTTTTGTATTTTTCTTCAATCTCTCGAAGTTCTTTTTCTCTTCTCAGTCTTTGCTCTTGTGTCTTTGTCTCCCAGTTCTCTTCTTCTGTTTTCATTGTTGTTTTGTATTTTTCTTCAACCTCTCGAAGTTCTTCTTCTCTTCTCAGTCTTTGCTCTTTTGTCTTTGTCTCCCAGTTCTCTTGTTCTGTTTTGTATTTTTCTTCAATCTCTCGAAGTTCTTTTTCTCTTCTCAGTCTTTGCTCTTGTATCTTTTTCTCCCAGTTCTCTTCTTCTGTTTTAATTGTTGTTTTGTATTTTTTTTTTCTTCAATCTCTCGAAGTTCTTCTTCTTTTCTCAGTCTTTGCTCTTGTATCTTTGTCTCCCAGTTCTCTTCTTCTGTTTTAATTGTTGTTTTGTATTTTTCTTCAATCTCTCGAAGTTCTTTTTCTCTTCTCAGTCTTTGTTCTTGTTTCTTTGTCTCCCAGTTCTCTTGTTCTGTTTTGTATTTTTCTTCAATCTCTCGAAGTTCTTCTTCTCTTTTCAGTCTTTGCTCTTGTGTCTTTGTCTCCCAGTTCTCTTCTTCTGTTTTCATTGTTGTTTTGTATTTTTCTTCAATCTCTCGAAGTTCTTCTTCTCTTCTCAGTCTTTGTTCTTGTGTCTTTGTCTCCCAGTTCTCTTGTTCTGTTTTGTATTTTTCTTCAATCTCTCGAAGTTCTTTTTCTCTTCTCAGTCTTTGCTCTTGTATCTTTTTCTCCCAGTTCTCTTCTTCTGTTTTAATTGTTGTTTTGTATTTTTCTTCAATCTCTCGAAGTTCTTCTTCTTTTCTCAGTCTTTGCTCTTGTGTCTTTGTCTCCCAGTTCTCTTCTTCTGTTTTAATTGTTGTTTTGTATTTTTCTTCAATCTCTCGAAGTTCTTTTTCTCTTCTCAGTCTTTGTTCTTCTGTCTTTGTCTCCCAGTTCTCTTGTTCTGTTTTTGTATTTTTCTTCAATCTCTCGAAGTTCTTCTTCTCCTCAGTCTTTGCTCTTGTATCTTTGTCTCCCAGTTCTCTTCTTCTGTTTTAATTGTTGTTTTGTATTTTTCTTCAATCTCTCGAAGTTCTTTTTCTCTTCTCAGTCTTTGCTCTTGTATCTTTGTCTCCCAGTTCTCTTGTTCTATTTTGTATTTTTCTTCGA
Source organism: Cyprinus carpio (assembly GCF_018340385.1). Taxonomy (NCBI): domain Eukaryota; kingdom Metazoa; phylum Chordata; class Actinopteri; order Cypriniformes; family Cyprinidae; genus Cyprinus; species Cyprinus carpio. The sequence goes on along the minus strand of NC_056619.1, from coordinate 21,390,255 downwards.
GCTCTTGAAGATCTTTTTCTCTTCTCAGTCTTTGCTCTCGTATCTTTGTCTCCCAGTTCTCTTCTTCTGTTTTCATTATTGTTTTGTATTTTTCTTCAATCTCTCGAAGTTCTTCTTCTCTTCTCAGTCTTTGTTCTTGTATCTTTGTTTCACAGTTCTCTTGTTCTGTTTTGTATTTTTCTTCAATCTCTCGAAGTTCTTTTTCTCTTCTCTGTCTTTGCTCTTGTATCTTTGTCTCCCAGTTCTCTTCTTCTGTTTTTATTATTATTTTGTATTTTTCTTCGATCTCTCGAAGTTCTTCTTCTCTTCTCTGTCTTTGCTCTTGTGTCTTTGTCTCCCAGTTCTCTTGTTCTGTTTTCATTATTATTTTGTATTTTTCTTCGATCTCTCGAAGTTCTTCTTCTCTTCTCAATCTTTGTTCTTGTATCTTTGTCTCCCAGTTCTCTTGTTCTGTTTTGTATTTTTCTTCGATCTCTTGAAGATCTGTTTTGTATTTTTCTTCGATCTCTTGAAGATAAGATAAGATAAGGCAGTATGTTCTGTTTTGTATTTTTCTTCGATCTCTCGAAGTTCTTCTTCTCTTCTCAGTCTTTGCTCTTGTATCTTTGTCTCCCAGTTCTCTTGTTCTGTTTTGTATTTTTCTTCGATCTCTTGAAGATTTTTTTTTTTTTCTCAGTCTTTGCTCTCGTATCTTTGTCTCCCAGTTCTCTTCTTCTGTTTTCATTATTGTTTTGTATTTTTCTTCAATCTCTCGAAGTTCTTCTTCTCTTCTCAGTCTTTGCTCTTTTGTCTTTGTCTCCCATTTCACTTGTTCTGTTTTGTATTTTTCTTCGATCTCTTGAAGATCTTTTTCTCTTCTCAGTTTTTGCTCTTGTATCTTTGTCTCCCAGTTCTCTTGTTCTGTTTTCATTATTGTTTTGTATTTTTTCTTCGATCTCTTGAAGTTCTTTCTTCTCTTCTCAGTCTTTGCTCTTGTGTCTTTGTCTCCCAGTTCTCTTGTTCTGTTTTCATTATTATTTTGTATTTTTCTTCGATCTCTCGAAGTTCTTCTTCTCTTCTCAGTCTTTGTTCTTGTATCTTTGTTTCCCAGTTCTCTAGTTCTGTTTTGTATTTTTCTTCAATCTCTCGAAGCTTTTCTTCTCCTCTTCTCAGTCTTTTCTTTTGTATCTTTGTCTCCCAGTTCTCTTCTTCTGATTTGTTATTTTTCTTCTATATCTCGAAGTTCTTCTTCTCTTCTCAGTCTTTGTTCTTGTATCTTTGTCTCCCAGTTCTCTTGTTCTGTTTTTATTATTATTTTGTATTTTTCTTCTATATCTCGAAGTTCTTCTTCTCTCTTCTCAGTTTCTTCTTCTTTTTTCATGTCTCCCAGTTCTCTTGTTCTGTTTTTATTATTATTTTGTATTTTTCTTCTATATCTCGAAGTTCTTTTTCTCTTCTCAGTCTTTGCTCTTGTATCTTTGTCTCCCAGTTCTCTTGTTCCGTTTTGTATTTTTCTTCGATCTCTCGAAGTTCTTCTTCTCTTCTCAGTCTTTGCTCTTTTGTCTTTGTCTCCCATTTCACTTGTTCTGTTTTGTATTTTTCTTCGATCTCTTGAAGATCTTTTTCTCTTCTCAGTTTTTGCTCTTGTATCTTTGTCTCCCAGTTCTCTTCTTCTGTTTTAATTGTTGTTTTGTATTTTTCTTCAATCTCTCGAAGTTCTTCTTCTCTTCTCAGTCTTTGCTCTTGTATCTTTGTCTCCCAATTCTCTTGTTCTGTTTTGTATATTTCTTCGATCTCTTGAAGATCTTTTTCTCTTCTCAGTCTTTGCTCTTGTATCTTTGTCTCCCAGTTCTCTTGTTCTGTTTTGTATTTTTCTTCAATCTCTTGAATATCTTTTTCTCTTCTCAGTCTTTGTTCTTCTATCTTTTTCTCCCAGTTCTCTTGTTCTGTTTTGTATTTTTCTTCGATCTCTTGAAGATCTTTTTCTCTTCTCAGTCTTTGCTCTTGTGTCTTTGTCTCCCAGTTCTCTTGTTCTGTTTCCATTATTATTTTGTATTTTTCTTCTATATCTCGAAGTTCTTCTTCTCTTCTCAGTCTTTGTTCTTGTATCTTTGTCTCCCAGTTCTCTTTGTTCTGTTTTGTTGTTTTTTCTTCGATCTCTCTTGAAGATCTTTTTCTCTTCTCTCAGTCTTTGTCTCTTTTGTCTTTGTTCTCCCAGTTCTCTCTTGTTCTTGTTCGTTTGTATTTTTCTTCGATCTCTTGAAGATCTTTTTCTCTTCTCAGTCTTTGCTCTTGTATCTTTGTCTCCCAGTTCTCTTGTTCTGTTTTGTATTTTTCTACAATCTCTCGAAGATCTTTTTCTCTTCTCAGTCTTTGCTCTTGTATCTTTGTTTCCCAGTTATCTTGTTCTGTTTTGTATTTTTCTTCAATCTCTCGAAGTTCTTCTTCTCTTCTCAGTCTTTGTTCTTGTATCTTTGTTTCCCAGTTCTCTTGTTCTGTTTTGTATTTTTCTTCGATCTCTTGAAGATCTTTTTCTCTTCTCAGTTTTTGCTCTTGTATCTTTGTCTCCCAGTTCTCTTCTTCTGTTTTCATTGTTGTTTTGTATTTTTCTTCAGTCTCTTGACGTTCTTTTTCTCTTCTCAGTTTTTGCTCTTGTATCTTTGTCTCCCAGTTCTCTTCTTCTGTTTTAATTGTTGTTTTGTATTTTTCTTCAATCTCTCGAAGTTCTTCTTCTCTTCTCTGTCTTTGTTCTTGTATCTTTGTATCCCAGTTCACTTGTTCTGTTTTGTATTGTACTTCAGTCTCTCGAAGTTCTTCTCCTCTTCTCAGTCTTTTCTTTTGTATCTTTGTCTCCCAGTTCTCTTCTTCTGATTTGTTTTCTTCTTCAATCTCTCGAAGTTCTTTTTCTCTTCTCTGTCTTTGCTCTTGTATCTTTTTCTCCCAGTTCTCTTCTTCTGTTTTTTTATTATTTTTTTGTTTTTTGTCTTTGATCTCTTGAAGTTCTTCTTCTTTTCTCAATATTTGCTCTTGTATCTTTTTCTCCCAGTTATCTTCTTCTGTTTTAATTATTGTTTTGTATTTTTCTTCAGTCTGTTGGAGTTCTTCTTGTCTTCTCAGTCTTTGTTCTTGTATCTTTGTCTCCCAGTTCTCTTGTTCTGTTTTCATTATTGTCTTTTGTTTTTCTTCAATCTCTTGAAGTTCTTCTTCTCCTTTCATGCTTTGTTCTTGTATCTTTGTGTCCCATTTCTCTTTTTCTGATTTGTATTTTTCTTCAATCTCTTGAAGATCTTTTTCTCTTCTCAGTCTTTGTTCTTGTATCTTTGTCTCCCAGTTCTCTTGTTCTGTTTTGTATTGTTTTTCAATCTCTCCAAGATCTTTTTCTCTTTTCAGGCTTTGCTCTCGTATCTTTCTCTTCCAGTTCTCTTGTTCTGTTTTCATTATTGTTTTGTAGTGTACTTCAATCTCTCGAAGTTCTTCTTCTCTTCTCAGTTTTTGCTCTCGTATCTTTGTCTCCCAGTTCACTTGTTCTGTCTTGTATTGTACTTCAATCTCTCGAAGATCTTTTTGTCTTCTCAGTCTTTGCTTTTGTATCTTTGTCTCCCAGTTCACTTGTTCTGTTTTGTATTGTACTTCAATCTCTCGAAGTTCTTCTCCTCTTCTCAGTCTTTTCTTTTGTATCTTTGTCTCCCAGTTTTCTTGTTCTGTTTTGTATTTTTCTTCCATCTCTTGAAGATCTTTTTCTCTTCTCAGTCTTTTCTCTCGTATCTTTTTTGCCCAGTTCTCTTCTTCTGTTTTGTATTGTTTTTCAATCTCTCCAAGATCTTTTTCTCTTTTCAGGCTTTGCTCTCGTATCTTTCTCTTCCAGTTCTCTTGTTCTGTTTTCATTATTGTTTTGTATTGTACTTCAATCTCTCGAAGTTCTTCTTCTCTTCTCAGTTTTTGCTCTTGTATCTTTGTCTCCCAATTCTCTTGTTCTGTTTTGTATTGTACTTCAATCTCTTGAAGTTCTTCTTCTCTTCTCAGTCTTTGCTCTTGTATCTTTGTCTCCCAATTCTCTTGTTCTGTTTTGTATTGTACTTCAATCTCTCGAAGTTCTTCTTCTCTTCTCAGTCTTTGCTTTTGTATCTTTGTCTCCCAGTTCTCTTGTTCTGTTTTGTATTGTACTTCAATGTCTCGAAGATCTTTTTGTCTTCTCAGTCTTTGCTCTTGTATCTTTGTCTCCCAGTTCTCTTCTTCTGTTTTTATTATTATTTTGTATTTTTGTTTGATCTCTTGAAGTTCTTCTTCTTTTCTCAATATTTGCTCTTGTATCTTTTTCTCCCAGTTATCTTCTTCTGTTTTCATTATTGCTTTGTATTTTTCTTCAGTCTGTCGGAGTTCTTCTTGTTTTCTTAGTCTTTGCTCTTGTATCTTTGTCTCCCAATTCTCTTGTTCTGTTTTGTATTGTACTTCAATCTCTCGAAGTTCTTCTTCTCTTCTCAGTCTTTGCTTTTGTATCTTTGTCTCCCAGTTCACTTGTTCTGTTTTGTATTGTACTTCAATGTCTCGAAGATCTTTTTTCTCTTCTCAGTCTTTGCTCTTGTATCTTTGTCTCCCAGTTCACTTGTTCTGTTTTGTATTGTACTTCAATCTCTCGAAGATCTTTTTTTCTTCTCAGTCTTTGCTCTTGTATTTTTGTCTCCCACTTATCTTGTTCTGTATTGTATTGTACTTCAATCTCTCGAAGTTCTTCTTCTCTTCTCAGTCTTTGCTTCTGTATCTTTCTTTCCCAGTTATCTTGTTCTGTATTGTATTGTACTTCATTCTCTCGAAGTTCTTCTTCGCTTGTCAGTCTTTGCTCTTGAATCTTTGTTTCCCAGCTTTCTTGTTCTGTTTTGTATTGTTCTTCAATCTCTCGAAGTTCTTCTTGTCTTCTTAATCTTTGCTGACATATTTTCATGTCCCATTTCACTGATTCTCTTATCAGGAGGACAATCCTCACTTCATCTGAGACCTCTCTTGAATCTAAAGAAGAGAATACTGCATCATACAGTAGTAGCATAACAATAAATTGTTGCTTAATTCATAAATATGATGATAAGTGATTTTATATAACGTGATTCGCAAAAAATGCTGGGTTATTTTTTATACCCAACTGCTGGGTTGTTTGTTTGTTTTTCTCTGTGTTTGGTAGATTTTGTGTTACCCGGCTGTTGGATTAGTGGCTGGGTCAATCTCACTGACAGCTCAAACTATACATCCCTCCAACGAAATAACCCAGCACAGGGTTACTTCAACCCCGCTGATGAGTTACAGTCAGAGCGTGGGCTTTTTGCACACTCTCAAAACTGCTGGGTTGTTTTTCAAACCCAAATGCTGGGTTGAAATTGCTGGGTAAGGACGTTGGGTTGAAACTTTGTCTTAATCTGTAACCCAGTGGTGCTGGGTTGGGAATGTGGACATAAAAGAGAGCACGCATGTCACGTTAACAACGGATGACATCAGTGTGAGAAGCCGCCATTTTCTCAGATGGAAGCAATTGAAAGACAGTTTATGGTAAGTAAAGATTAAAAATTGAAAGTCAAAATTTATTTGTTTGTGTGCAGTTGTATTTTGAGATTTCATGGTGTAGCATCTGCTTTGGATCAACAATGATCGTTTAGGCTTCATGTCTTAGAGACCCTTTTAGCCTTTTGACATTTGCATATAAATTACAGACATGGCCCCACATTTTACATTCATATGGTTGCTAAATTGCCAATGGTTCCCTTTCAGTTAGTCACTCTCGACGCCACATCGGTGACCGACGAAAATGGGACGTGGCGTCTCCGTTCCCTCCTTCAGGGAACGAGGGTTACCATACGTAACCGAGACGTTCCCCTCCCACTATCAAGAAGATGCTAAACAGATGAACTCTCTGGTCTCCCAATCAGACTTCAAATGCATTCCAATGAGAAGCCAGTCACACTCGGTACCACCCATTGGAAAGAAAAATCAAAAGTAAGATCTCTTTAACATCTCAAATATTTCTCCTAGACAGAAGTTAGGTTATTTTAAGATCGAATGGAGATTTTTGCTTGAGTCTCCTGCTTCTCAAACTTGTCTCCTGAGACAAAAACTCTAACATTCTCACAGTGGTCTCCTTTAAAGCTTTAAAAGAGATCTCAACAACATCATACACTGTGCTCAGATATTTCTCCTTAGCTAGAGACTCTGGTGGTCTCACATTTGTCTACTTTAAAGCTCTAGAATAGATCTCAACAACATCACACACTGTGCTCAGATATATCTCCTTAGCTTGAGACTCTGGATCTCTCACATTTGTCTGATCAATGTTTAGATAAGAGATCTCAAGAACATCACATACTGTGCTTAGTTTTCTCACTTTAGCTAAATAATTGTCTCATATTTGTCTCCTGTAATGCTTTAGAAGAGATCTCAACAACTTTACAAAGTGTGCATCAAGTCAAGTACTTGAAAGGCACTAAATAAATGGGGGAAAATAAGGATAATGTTACTTTTTATAGGACAATGTTTATGTACTTAGGCACATAACTTGTTGATGAAAATAGTAATGTACCGGATACCTTAATTAAAACTGATCTACAGAAAATGTAACTCTGGAGCTTTCTTTGGCACATAAATGGCTTCTTAAAGGCACATAAATGGCTTCTGACTCAGTCTTGATTATTAATTGACTAATTTGATTATAAATACATATTATATGGAAGAAATGTTTGAGCTCATATTGAGGCATTTGACTTGGTGCACACTTTGTAAAGTTATTGAGATCAATTCTGAAAATGTAGAGAAGAAAAATGTGAGAGCTCTCGAGTCTTTAGTGTAGGAGAAAAATCTGAGCAGTGGGCTTTCTTGTGTTGGTACTGTAGCAACAATTTAGGACAGTCCGTTTTACAAAGTCGCATTTTAATTATTACTCTGACCTTTACAAATTCCCATAAGCGGTGCAACAAAGAAAGCAGCACTACTGAGTAGCTATGATGAAATATTTTTTTTTTTTCATGTTTAAAAGAGGACTAGATGATTGTTCTTTGTTTATTATTTTGCTGTATTATTATTGTTTGTTGCTGTTCAAGTTTTCTAACTTAAAATGAGGAATCTGTTAAATGGGTCACAATTGATGTATTATGTCAGGGAATCGGTCGCAAGGAGCTTGTTTCATTGTAAAGCAGACAAAATTAAGTATTTCTGGTGGTCGTATTGGTATCACTTGTCTATATTTGTGGTAAAACTGCTGGTAAAACTGCTCACATTTTTATTTCCTGGATGTCAGACTTTTAAATTTGGTGGTTATGCAATTTTGTTTTATTCAATAGTCTGCCATCTCTATTTGCTAAGTAGCTTTTAATAGGTTAATTCACACATAACGCATTTTTCATTCCACTGCTGTACTTTTCCATTGTATTTCAATATAAATGTGCTACCTGATGTCTTGAATGCTGTGCTCTCATCTCAGGTCTTTAGCAGCTTCTGCTTTATAATTCTCGAGCATAATAGCCTACATCATTCTAAAACGGCACTCAAATTCAAAGAAATTCAGCTTCTAAAACACGTCTCTATAGCCTTGCAGTAAAAAAAAAAAAAAAAAAAAAAACTTCCACTGACCTGCCTCACAACCAAATCTCTATCTGTGTGAACCCTGTATTCTAATAGTTGTTGTAATATCGGTCCGACAAATGTGAATGGGCCACAAAATATATATTTTTTATATATATACTTTTACTCTGTGTTATGTCATCGCTGGCGCCAGCTCTGCTCCTACCATCCTGACCATTAAAGGTGAAGAACCCCATTGCAATAAAAAACAACCTCTGAGCAGTAAACTTAGAAAAAAGCAACCACTGAACAATAAAATTTTTTCTATGGGCAGCGCACCCAAATGCCTGGTGGCCAGTGAACTACCCACATGCTAACAATACACATAATGCACATACATAAAAGACATTTTCTTTATTAAGATTAGAATTAATCAGTGAGAAATGTATCTGATACTGTACTATGCATGTGTTTGTTTGTATGTTTCCCTATTATATTAGCATAGTTATCACTCATTATTTGTATTAGTTAAAACACTAATTGCTTATATTCAGGTGTATGAATGTATCTGAGGTTTAATATCTTCTAGATGTTTCTTTCTTAGTATCAAAGTTATCTGCGATTTATTCCTCAAACAATGATGTACACTATGTGATCGTGTAATGTATCATACTATTTGTACTATATTTTTTTGGTAAAACTGCACCAATCCTCCAGACCAGCAATATACATGCAAATGGGCCATAAATGGAGACAAAGAGAAAACTTCTCCAACTCAAAAATTCATGCCTGGTATTGACCATTTCACCCAAAGGTGGTTGTGACTTGGAACTATTAAAAGTCCCTAACTCAGACTAATCATCGCTCAAAACCTTCTTGAAACGGACACTCTCCAAGATTCTTCAAGACTCCCCTTGAGTTTGACTTTCTGGCAGTTTTACCTTCAAAAAACTGTAAGATTCTAGAACATCCTGTGTTCTTCTCTGTACCTCTCTGTACCTCTTAAAGGATGTGACCATTTACATCATAGAACATGTTGTTTTGCTTAGCTAGTGTCTACTCCTTTTTCCTCTACTAATGCTGAGCTGACAGTTTCACTTCCTATATGATCCATATATAATGTACCTCTAGACAATAAACTCCTTGTGCCATGATTGAACTGCACTTCTTGTGTCTGTGTCATTCTTGGTTCCCAGGTACCTGCTTTTCTCTGCTAGATCGCCCAACCAGAACAGATCTTCTCAAAATACTTGATCTCCAGATTCTTATTTCTAACAGTTGGGGGCTCGTCCGCAAAAGGGGGGATTCTCCCTAAGAACCCAGAAAAGAGAAAAGCACTCCGGAGATCAGGGAAAGCCCTACAATAGGGGAGGGGGTGAGGTGGTTTTTTTGATATTTTTTAAGGAAATATGGAGATTACCCCTTGTAGGATCCAAGATAGAATTTAATAGGTGTTAGTTGGTTTTATTTTGGTTTGATTTGTGACTTCGGCTGGCAACAGTAGCTTTGATTGGCTATTAACGTGGGTGGTTGGAAGTGCAGTACTGATCATACTGTACTTCGGATCATGGCAGTGTGTATTGCTTTGTGGAAAATCTTTTCATATTTGATATTGATGAAAATAATTTTAATTGTTATTGCATGTTGATATATTGTGACCTTAAAAAGACGGTGTCTTAGGGGCGACCTGAATGCAGTTTGGCAAAAGCTAGACTGTTTAGGTGAGATCCCAAAAACAGAGAACACCCAAAAACAAAAGAAGGTGTTTTAGTGGCAATCAGGATGGAAAGTCTTGTGTAAAGCCAAAAATAGGACCAATTACCCAGGGTCACAATACGATACATGTACGGCAGTTGAGGTGGGGCAATTGAGTACAGAAAAAAATCTGTGCATGTACTAATACTAAACTTAATTACTAACTCATGAGTAGGGATGGGTATTGTTCAAATTGTATCGATACTGATACCGATACTGCTTATCGATACCAATACTTACCGATTGTTCAGTCAATACTTTTTGTTGCAAAAAGATATGAAGTGAAAAGCTGTTGAAAATGTCAAGTTATTTTGTTACTGCTGAACTTTAGCACTGTATTAATGTTCTTAAGTCAAATGCAGTGAGTTATTTTTCTCTTGTGTTTTATTGTATTTACATTAAAGGAATAGTTCACCCGATAATGAAAATTGTGTCATCATTTACTAGGGATGCACCGATATGAAAATTTTGGCCGATACTGATAACCCATAATTCCTTACATATGAAAGTCGATAACAACAAATAATATATTGGCCGATAAATCTAAATCCACATTTTTACATAGTTTTTGAGAGCCTGATTACCAAAAAAGTCTCATCATTAAAAGGCATTAAACACTTCAACATGAATCAAACATAAAGCAGCCTTACAAATAAATAAAATAATGCTTAAATAATGGAAACAAGTTATGGACAACATTACTTTCGTGTACCTGACGAAAAGACGATGGAGTGTGTTGAAAGAGGACAATCATCTAAGGACTACAGCCAAATTTATTGTCAAAATCATTAAATATTGTCATTATTTAGAGTATTTGGCATTTCCAATTAATGTAGGCCTGTTATTTTCTGGCTATATTAAAAGGTTACTTTTATTATTAAATTAATATTACAATTAGTTTGCTTCACAACAATTTCACTGCACATCACCGTATAACTGACACGCTGTGAAAATAAAAAATTAGGCTATGAGCTTAGGCTACTCTTCACTGAAAATGTTTTTAAAAATGTATTTTAAAACAGGTCTTTTATATTCTGCAATGAATTAGGCCTATGCAGTAACACTTTATCAATGAAGGAAAAGAGCAGCTTTATTTTATGCAGCGATTTCCAAAAACAACCTGTTCAACACGAAATACGTTTCTTTTCATTGTTTTCACTATGTTCGGGCCACAAGAGAAATATTAAAGAAATAAATTAAAACAGTTATATATACCACATATTAGGAGATTCGTCTCTCGTCATCTCTGAGAGAATACGTGCTGTTATTGCGTGCGTCGTCAGATGCCGAAAGCGCCGTCAGTTTTTACTTTTTATATAATTTAAGAGTTTTAAGTTTGACTTTCACAAAGTTTGCACATTGCTTGTATGATATCCTCTGGCTCGCCTTCACGGTTTAAAACAGAAGTAGCATATTTCCAAAACCAAACCCAAAAGAATTCATAATGTTTTATTATAATAGTGTGTTCTCATTATAATGTTATATATATATATATATATATATATATATATATGTTTTTATATATTATTATATATATATATATGACAATCTCAATCATAGTTATTAATGGTGTAAACTGTTGTTTGAGCTGAGTGCACTGAGCTAAAGAGGATCACCAGCAAACTGAAGCTCTCTATTAACCCTCATGGCTTAACCAAAAACGCATTCTATATGAGAAAAATCTGATTTATATGCATAAAATAAAACCCAATATTACAATGTACAATTGCACGAAAGACTGTAAAAGCACAAGCGAACTTAACTGTTCTAGTCGTGTGGAGCCATTGTGGATGCGCTCTTCCCTTAACAACGCGCTAAAACACGGCCGAACAAATATTCCATTACATTATTTTACAGTATCTCATTATAATATGACAGACTTGCCCTGCAAATGTTGCAGTTCACTGTATTTTCCTTTTCGAAGTGTTTCCAATGATATTTCAAGCAATTTAAAAACCATCAAAAACCATCGTGCCCATCTGAAGTGTCTCCGCAGGAAATAATGCATTATTTATCGGCTATAAGATATCGGCCAAATTCTCTTATCGGTTCAATAACGACAACAGAAAAATTTACATTTATCTGCCGATAAAACAATATGGTGGCCGATATAGCGTGAATCCCTATCATTTACTCACTCTCAAGTTGTATTAAACCTGAATGAGTTGAGTAGGGATGGGTATTGTTCAAATTGTATCGATACTGATACCGATACTGCTTATCGATACCAATACTTACCCAGTGGGAACCTGCAATTGTTTGGTTATCCACATTCTTCAAAATATCTTCTTTTGTGTTCAGGACAAAACAAATAAATAAAAATTAATACATGTTTGGTACAACATGACTGAATAAATAATGACACAATTAAAATTTTTGGGTGAACTATCCCTTTAATGACAAGCTGCAGTATGTTTAGTACTGTCCCTTTAAGAGATTCTCGCACCCATTTCTCTCTTACCTTTTTACTTTCACTTTAGACATAATAAACTGTGTTTAAATGCACACCGTGTGTGTTTTTGACTCTATTTGCACAATCAGAGGATAACTAATATAACTAAGTAATCAGGTGCTGTTTGACCGGCATTATAGTGTATGGTGTATGCGCTCTGAATAAGCACGTTAGAACAGCACGCAAATAAAACTTTTTACTGGTAAGACCTTAAAGCACACGCAAATAATGTACTTTTGTAATTGCAAATAAGTGCAGTGTCTCATGAGTGTAACTCCACCGCTGAATTTACATTTGATGTGAATGTGTCTCGTGAATTGCAGTTAGGACTAGAGCCACGAGACATATTACAGCGCATTGCTTGAGGTAGATGTTAGGTTTTCTTAGTATATGTTTCATTATATTACTAGTGTTGCCTCCTTCGTTCACTATTACACTACTGCATATATTGCATCTAACACTGCTGTCATGGTGCTAGCAATGCCAAAGTTTCATTTTATGATGATTTTTATGGTTTATTTTATCAGTTCATGCATTCCCTTGTATTCAATGGTAATGAATTTGATGTTTTTGTTTTTTTATTTTGATTTTGCAGAATTTTGTGGAATAAGTCTGCAATGTCAAATAGAGCGTAAATATTTAATCAGAGAAATCACAAACATCTGAGCAATTACCATACAGAGTGTTTACTCTTAAAACTGCTTCAGTAGATTAAAAAAAAAAAAAATTACTTATGTCTTCTTCATAAAAAATGTATTGCCTTTATTAAACTTTATTATCATTATATCATGAGTTTTAGTTTATTTGTTAAAGGTCTGTCCAAGATACATTTTCTATACGATCATTTCTATATGGTAATTTTCTATATTATCATCAGAGAGATAACATATTGTCATTCCCACCCTAATTGTTTAGACTAATATTTTCACATTCTACAGTATACAAAAAAGGGATAATAGGTATGTTTTCTGTAGTATATTATTTCACTTAGTAGGAAAAATATTGTATATGTGTAGATGAATGATTTCAAAATGTCATTTCCTGCATTGCAGTTGTATGGACTATTTTTAAGGTGCTTCTGTGTCCTAAATGGAGTTTGACCATTAACACAACACCATTCAGTTTTGTTGTAGAAGAAAAAATAGCTGTTAGGTATTAATATGGGGATTGACATGGGGATAAGTAAATTACCAATTTTGTCATGTTACAGTTTGTTTTCAAAACCAATTATTTTACTGACTGTTGGGATTGTCATTGCTTGGTCTTAGCCAGTGTCTGGTCTCTGCAAACAAAACTGTGGAAAAGTTGTAATTGTGGAATGTCTAGTCTGTTTTTTTTTTTCTTTGTTTTGCCCTCATGTCATTAGTTACCATGATTTTTCAGTATGTCCTCCACTGGTTTCCTTAGTTACTCGTTTATTTGTTAATTGTCACCCATTCTGTTGTAGTTTTCCTGAACTTCATTTCCCACAATTTATTGTCACCTGTTCCCCATTATTTTTCACACTTGTTTCTTGTTTAGTTGGATCATTTACTTGTGTATTTATAGTCCTTAGTTTCCTAAGTTCAATAGCCAATTATTGTCTTTGTATTGGAAAGCTGTGACGTTGCTCTTTCCCTGTTTGGATTATTATTTTCCTTTTGATTTAAAAAAACTGCTGCGCAAGATCCATGCTTCAGCCCAACTCTTTCCTGTCTGAATGTGACAAACTGCATTATGATATGACTTTAAAAAAATATTTTGAATAAATAATTTGTGTCATCTGGAACATATAATGAGGCCACAGAAATTATATACAAACTATAAATTTTTTTTTTTTTTGTAAAACAAGGAGTCATCATTTCTCAGTGCAGTATGATGATGATGATGATTATTATTATTATTATTATTATTAATGTATGCATGCACAAATATTTGGAAATTAAAATATTAAATATTAAAAAATTATTATGCCAATAAAGCACACTAAAATGTAATTTTTTATTTATATCCATTATTTGTTACCTTAATTTTCAGGCCTTACCCATTTAAAATGTCTGAGTGGATGGGTTTTTCTTAAAATGTTAATGCCAAGAGCAAATAATTAAAAAGGAAATTGTATATACACTAGCTAGGTATTTGCATAACAAATGTTGCCTTATTACCTGTATATCTGATATGAAACTATGAAATATTTCAATTGTTTGAAGTGTATCATTTTTTTAACTAAACACTGTTATGATATAAATAAAAAAAATTTAGCTTGCTAAACATGCATTTCATCTAATTTGCATCCTACCTGACGCCATTACATATTCGTCTCATCGAAGTGTCAAAATCAAAAGGTAAAGTTTGTCTTGCAGATGGAAGGTTCCCAGTTGTGTGTCCGGCTGCGCACTCAAGAATAGGTCCTCAAATTTGCTCACAATATATACTTTCTTAGCCTTGTGTACTTTGCCCCAGGGGGCATGGCTATGCTCTTCTAACATTGGGCCATTCCATACATCATTGACCTGATTTACTGTGACTCGACAAGGATATTCCAGGTATGCTATAATTATTATGCAACTGATACTGGAGTAAAACAAACGGGAACACATGTAGGCATACTAATTTCAGAGGCATTTAAATGATGCATTCAAACAAAAATATTGACAGAAAAAAAATCTTTGCAGAATTTTTAGCTTTAATGGGTTGTTTTACTTGTAAATGACTCTTTTTACCCCTTTATATTATATTATATATATATATATATATATATACAATATCTGTTATATGCACATAAACTGACAGTCACCACTAAGTATTGTAGAAACTTAATTTTCTGTAAAGTTGCTTTGCAATGATTTGTAAAAGGCACTATACAAATGAATTATATATATATATATATATATATATACACACACACATACACACACACATTGGCTTTCCACCTTATTATTATACAATTCACATAATTTGAGTCAGCTGTTCAGCACTAGCTAAATACAATTTCACTTTCAGTTTGAAATACTTTATTGCCATGATTGTTTTACAGCATACAGTACTGCCAACGCAAAAATGCACATACATGGTGTCAAAGGACAGACTGAAGAGAAACAAAAACCACATTGATACTTTGCTGAATTCTTAGCTTAATGAGTTATTTTAAAGGTTTAAATGAATAAAATTTAGGGAATAAAATGGTATGTTGATTTTTTGATGAATTATCATTATTATTATATCCATGACAGACTTGGAAACAGTTCAGTTCACTTTTTACCCCTTTATTATCTATTATCTTTCCATGTTGTCCTTGTTTTATCATTTTTCCATGGTTATTTTAAATCAGCAGTTTAGCACTAGCACAATACACTTTCACTTTTAATTTTAAGTCCTTTATTGGCATGATTGTTTTACAACATACAATAAAACAATCACATACAAAAAGTGTCAAAGGACAGACTGAAGTAACACGTTGTTATGGATTGAACAGGTCGAGAGGCGTGCGGATCCATTTGCATTAGCTTTATTCACAGAAATGACAACAGTCATGGGTTTTGTGAAGCCCATGTTGAATTAGAGCGGTCGGAAGCTGAAGCAACTGTGAACTAATTAGAGCGGTGGGAAGCTGAAGCAACTGTGAACTAAAAAAACAAAACTATGAATGATTTGTCGTTAATTAGGTATTGATTGTCAGTTTAGTTGACTAGTTCGGATTTAATAGCCAGCAGGGAGAATGCAGATAGCCACTTCGGTTTCATGGTTGTCCTGAGTTCATTCTCACTCTTTTAAAGGGGTCTTATGTTTTTTTCACTTTTTCAACTTAGTCTGTAATGTTGCTGTTTGAGCATAAAAAAGATCTGCAAAGTTACAAAGCTCAAGGTCCACTTCAAAGGGAGATATTTTATTTAAAGGGGTCCTATTATTGTCACGGCTGGATTGAGAGGCAGACACAGGAAGAACGATTCAGAGCTTCTTTATTTATACAAGCTGAAGAAGGACTTCAAACGGTAAGTTCAAACTGAATCATAACTTAGCTCATCACACTGAAGAGTAACAGTCCTTATCTCAATCATTTTTGGGAGATCCAGCAAAACGATGGGAGACACAGAGCCATGGAGATCCAGAGAGGTGAGTAGAAGTGTGAGGAAAGGCATGCAACCTTGAGACCAGTCAACAAGGGACTGAAGTGAGTAGACTGATATAATGCCGAGGTGAGTGGAATCAGGTGTTCCTAATTAATAGTCTGGTGATTGTGAACAGGTGCAGGTGGCTGATGTGGCTGGTGAATCTGTGACAGTACCCTCCCCGAGGGGTGTCTTCTGATGCCCGGGACCAGCGGCAAGGATGACCACGCCTTAATGTACTCCTCCATAGCAGCACTCTCCAGGGTCAATAGGAGATAAACATGTCATGTGCATTTGAATTTTAAAGCATAAGGTGCGAAAAAGTACTCTAGTTTTATCAGGCGCTGTACGAGCAGGTGCACGCCGCACGTATCAGACCGAAATCGTCTTAATATGCGCATTTACCAACAAGAATTCTGCCCTGCTGCTTTATATTTGTAGGCAAGCATCAGTACCTTGAATTTGAGAATCTGTTTTGTTAATCTTGTAGGCAAGCATCAGTACCTTGAATTTGAGCAGCTACTTTGTTAATGTCCACAGGTTTAAATGCATCTAACATAGTAATCTCTGAATATACATTTAATATTAGAGTCATTTGCCAATGATTTCGAAACAATTCGTTCTAAGCAAGTTCGGAGCAAACCCCTCCCGTCCATAAGCCTACTTTGCTCTGATTGGTCAGCTGGCCAAGCCTGTTGTGATTGGCACAGAGAGGAGTCTGTGAGCCAGTTAGTGAGTACTACCATTGACAAAGCACCTTTACATAAAACAATAATACAGTGCTCCAATCTGTTCTTATAATAGTGACATAAAATACAAAAACACTTATGCAAGCGAATTGTTCCCACAGCTAAAGTTTAGCTGCTAAACTGTGAACACTTAAAACAATAATGGTGGGTACATTAGCCTAATGCTAATGTGACTAACTGATGAAAAAATTTAGTTTGTAAACCAAAATATGTCTACTGTAATGTTTGAAGGACAGACAAAAGACGCTCTGTCTTAACTTTTAATCAGAACACAGAACAGCTGCATCACAGGAGCACCAGCCTAACACTCACTCATCTCTCCTGCATTACCTTGTGTCTCTGGCTTGTATGTGACACACATCTCCTTAAACAAAAATGCATTACAAAATTACCATATACATAATGACAAGCAGCTTTGAACACACCTTTGAAGGTGTTCAGCAACATAATTAAAATTGTTTTTGAATTCAACAGAATAAATAATTCAATTTGTTTTTTTTTTTTCTGTATTTATAACTAATTTTATATTTTAAACTGTTAATAAAACAGAATAAAAACAGATGATAAGAATGCAGGGGAGCTTGAGATTCACAGTAATGTTACAGCAGCAATTATGTCCTGTCATTAGAAACAAAAGAAACACTGTCATGAACTGCTGTCACTTTAAAGCCATAGACTGTATAAAACATAACGCATCCCAGCAAGCAATTTTGCATTTAAAAGACGTCTATTAGCAGTCTAAACACAGCCCAGATGTCTAGGCTAAAACAAGGCTAAATTTGGGCTGTCAATGAAAATTTAATAGACATCTAATCATAGCCCAAGAATAGACTAGTCTTTAAATAGACAGTTAATGAATGCCTAAATATACATCTAATAGACAGCTAAATGGCAATCCATCCAAAGAAATAAAATGTACAGCTTTTATTAAGAAAAATAAAATTAACAACTTGGACAACTTAAGACGAAACAAAATGATAAAAATACAAAAGAATAAAATATTATATACACAATACACTTAAATATAAATATGATTTTAAAAAATCTGGAATTTTTAACAACTTAAGATAATATATATATACTCCTATTTTCCTTTTCTGCTAATGTCTCCACTGGTAAAAGGATATACTACCATAACAAAATTAACAATTTGTCTAACTCTCGCATGCTTTTTAAAACATTTTCCTCGCTCCTTTGTCTCCTCCTCCCCCTCCTGCTTCATCTCTTAAAGCTGACGACTTTGCCACGTTTTTCATGAATAAAATTAAAAACATCAGTGCACAATTTTCCACACCACAATCCATCAAGCACATTTCACCAGCAAACATACACTCATTCACATCCTTCTCTTCACTCTCTGAGGCAGAAGTCTCCAAACTCATCCTTTCTAATCCTCCTACTACTTGTCCGCTTGATCCTATTCCATCTCATCTCCTTCAAGCCATTTCTCCTGCAGTTGTACCTGCACTCACTCACATCATTAACATATCCCTCTATATGTTACATGTCAAAAGATTGGTGAAGACAGGCTCGTATAACTCCACTACTTAAGAAACCCACCCTCAACCCATCTCTTTTAGAGAACTACAGACCAGTTTCCCTTCTTCCTTTCATTGCAAAAACACTTGAAGGAGCTGTATTCAACCAAGTCTCTACCTTTCTCACACAGAAACAACCTCCTTGACAGCAACCAATCTGGATTCAGAAGTGGACATTCAACTGAGACTGCCTTGCTCTCAGTTGTTGAAGCCCTAAGACTGGAAAGAGCGGAATCCAAATCTTCAATACTTATCTTGCTTGATCTATCCGCTGCTTTTGACGCGGTTAACCACCAGATCCTCCTGTCAACCCTACTGACAAAGGGCATCTCAGGAACCGCAATCCAGTGGTTTGAGTCTTACCTATCAGATAGGTCCTTCAAAGTATCTTGGAGAGGTGAGGCTTGTAGTAGGGTACATAGAGGTGTATCTTTGTAGTAGGGCTGGTAATTTAACGGGTTAATTAGATTAATTAATTATGGAAAAAAATTATGGATTAAAATTATTAACGCATTAGATGCACTTGCCCCGCCCCATACCTATGTGGATAATTTGCCATTTCGTACAGTCAATTGATGACTACTATGAGGCAGGGCAACAACTCACTGCGTGATGGAGCCTAGAGAATGTCCCTAAAATTCAAGGCAAAATGCCTGTTTGAGATTGTGTCTCTTATTTACATTACATAGTACATACATAACCATTCATAAAGAACCATTTACTTCACTCCTGAATGAATCAGCCATTTAAACAAATCAAATGAATAAATGACTCGATGACTTAATCATTAAGACATTTACCACCACCTACTGGCAGTTTTAGTTTATTATTTAGAGTATCATTTCATTAAAGAAATAATTTCATGTTTTCACAGTAATAATAATACAATTAAGAAAATAAATTATTAAAGTTATAGTTCACCCAACCAAAAATGACAATTCTGTCATCATTTACTCACATGGTCCAAAAGAGTAGGCTATATGTAATAAATTTTATTAAACAAAATATTTCTTGCTGAACCTACTTTTTGTAATGCCTGTTTGATGCTTTACACAACAATGACTTTAAATTATATTTTGGGAGTAATTTCTCAAAATTTGATGTGCAGTTAATTTGATTAATTAATCACCACACCATGTAATTAATTAGATTAAAAATTTGAATCGCTTACCAGCCCTACTTTGTAGATATTATTGACACTGCGAACATGATGAGATATCAACCATCTCATACGCTGTCTGGCCAAAAACTACAGTGAATCAGGTTTGACTATAACTGGTCTACAGATAGCTGCTCAGACTACGAGCTAAATCATGGCTACGCACAGGCTACGTATTGAACGTCAAAGAAATGAAACACCTTGTAAACACTGTTGACTTTGCTTACATGATGCAATATTATACATTTCACAAGTTATTTTGCCAAAAAACGACATGAAACACTTTTCAAGGTTATTTGGGCTAGAAGTGGGTTACACACAGCCGGACTATATCGGGTCTATAGTTAAAATCATAAATTAATGCTTCATCTTTGTTAATTATACACAATAGCAAATCTAATCTGAAACAAGGCACACACTGTATATAATTGTTCTGAATGTTATTTTATAGTCAAATTTCGTTTTTAAGAAGTTTGGCCATTCATAGATCAGGAAAAAGTTAAACATTTACTTAACATTACACACAAGTCAGCATAAAAAGTTTTCTTGATGTTCAAAAATGTATAAATGACTTTTTTGTCTGTTTTTGTTATAAAAATATAATAATAATTTATTTGTTTTTGTTTGGGGCTTTAGAATGTTAGAACTAGAACCAGTTAACACAATTTAGCTTTTAGTTAATTAGCACATCTCACAGCTAATGATAATTAGGGACACTAATATAAAATCTGATCATTTCTTTTATGAGATGAACATGTTTTTCTCTGCATGTTTACTTTCTGTTGTTACAACACAAGAAACAGTTTAGCCAACACACATGTAAGTAACAGAGAGGAAAGCATTTAAGGTCATAAAAATGTTTTTATTTAATCTTTTTTTTTTTTATCTTTCAACTGTTTTGGTTCTGCTTCCATCTTCCAGTCCATTCAACTGTCAACTCTGCATAACCAGTTTTAATCTGAAGATATTTTGTTGTATGTTGTATTTGTTGTATGCAGATTGTAAGAAATACACAGTTGTAAATGCCTGTATTCAGAGACTTTTAACAAAATGTACATCCTTGAGTAACACTTGGATATCTTTTAAATAAAATAAATACAATGCAAATCATCAACAGAATGCACACACAATACAAAAATCTTAACAAGCTACTCACAATTTACACAGTAACAACAAATAAAGTCTCAAGTGGCAATTATTTTGGCCCAAAATAGCTTATATTAATGATTAAGTCATAAAATTGCTTTTCAGATAAAACAATCTTGAATCTCCACTTCAAGTTAGGGTTTGAAGAAACATCAACAAATCACACAATCACACACATGATCCCAAAATCAGCAGCTGATTTTCAAATGGAAATCGCTCACCCTTCATCTTAGACTGAACTGAATGTTTAAATCTAATATATCTATCTAGCTTACTTAATCTAGCTTACTTCTCAGAGATCACAGAAGCTACAATAAGCGCTGTCATTGTTTATGACAAGTAAATGACAAGAGAATGTGCTACAGTATATGTAAAGTCCTTACCAGGTCTAAAAATATGATCATATTACCCATATTCTGTATATGTAATTTTTTATGACAAGTAAATGCAGTTACAAAATATTACTTACTTTTAAGGTAAAAATAGTTTAGCTCCTGCGTACCTAACTTCTACTACAGTACAATCACGCAACATTTGGTAGTTCCTAGGATTGCAAAGTCCAATAAAGGAGGTAGAGCTTTTTCACATTTGGCTCCCAAACTCTGGAATAGCTTTCTGATAATGTTTGGGGTTCAGACACACTCTCTCTGTTTAAATCTAGATTAAAGACACGTCGCTTTAGCCAAGCATTCAAATAATATATCTAATTACCTTGTACTTTTACATTTGATCAAATGCACATTTTCATTCTCTTGGGTTGAATACATATACAGTATATGTAAAGTCCTTACCAGGTCTAAAAATATGATCATATTACCCATATTCTTCCATTTTTTGCTTAGTTGGAAAAACTTTAGTCTGGTTTTTGTCTTTTCAAAGACCTTAGATGACCGAAACACTCAAGAAGAGATGATGCCAGCCCCTTAGACAACATACAAAACTACCAAATTTTGCTATAAGTTTGATCTCAACATATAATCATTGCTGTCAATAGTGTTCATCTGTTTGATTACAGGACATTAACTAACTGATTGATTTTTACCTTACATTTCTGCCATATGGACATCAACATGAGATGGTCAACACTGATAAGCTACTATAAATATAATGTAGAAACATTTTAATTTTCTGTAAAGCTGCTTTGCAATGATTTGCATCGTGAAAAGCACTATACAAATAAACTTAAACTGAATTTAACTGTATGAATCTTTAAAAACTAATAAATAGTTCAGCTACCAATTTATATGCATTTATATGGTAAAATGAAATAAGTGTGCTTTTTCTTTGCAAATTAATTATATAAAACAAAGGAGGTATTTTTAGTGTACAATGGTGCTACAAATAAAAGCATTGGTTAGCCAATCATACTGACGGCTATTAGACTATTAAACTATTAGATTAAACATGATTTCTAAACCTTTGGCTCCATCTAGTGGGCAATCTTAAGTGCTTGGAGCCATAATTATTATGCCAAAAAAATTTAATAAATAAATATCTGATAAACTATTCTTTTTATCATTATTTTTGGAAATTTTAAGTGCTTGGAGCCATAATTGATTAACAGCTGTAGTGCCAGTAGCTGCCGCTCAAAGCCAGCTGATTCACCTGGAATCTTTGAGAAAACAGCACCTGGATGAAACTCCTCAGTGAGTGAAACGACCAATTGATTCCTTACAGTCGAGCCGTCTTATTCCATTCAGGTTAGTCCTGCACTGGATGAGCTTGCAATAATACAGTAATAATTATTGATTTGATCATTTATGTTAATTGTTGGTTTGTGTGTTTGTTTGTGGCACTTTGTCAAATGTTGCCTGTAAGTCAATAGAAAAACACAGTTAATGGATGCCATGCAAATGCAGTGAAAATAATGATGTATATGCCAAAATATACTACTTTAGGGTTATAATATCCAGCCATTTCATTGACAATGCACAATACAATTACACCAACCTGATATTTGCTGGATAAAATCAAGTAATTTCTTACTAATTACTTTCTTTTTAAAGAAGACATTACTCTTGTCTTCCTTTGTTCTGTTTTCACATGCATGAATGATCCTGAAGACATTATTTGATGCCTAATCCTGATTTCAAGACTAGAACTTTAAAGAAACATGGGCCAGATGTTCTATGGTACAACTGAGGATGATTTACTGCATCCAAACAGAAACAAAAACTGCAGATTTTGTGAAAAGCTTATTTATTTTTATAAACCTGTGTTTGTGTTAAGTTCTCTGAAATTAAATAGAGTATTTTTCCACTCCTGTGCAGATTGTAAGTTAAATAATAAATGTTAAATACTTTTTTTTGTCCTTAAAACCTTTGCTTCTGTTATTTTGCATTAAAGCGGATCTGTTTGTTTCTTTGTTTTTTAAATATCTTCATTCTTATTTTGTTAAATGTACATGATGGAAAGTGTTTATTGATATTTTTGAATGCAGCATCAAATTAGGTAATATTAGGCCTTTTTTTAAGATTCAAGGCTATTTTCAATGTCATCATAAGAAAGGTTAAGATAAATTGCTCTGTGATGAAACTTGCCTTCCTGTGTTTCCTATAAATGACACCAACGACAGCAGCAATGATGAGCACTAAAGCGAGGAGCACTGCAGCTGAGCTTATTCCTGCAGTGAATGATTCACTGTACACAGCAGATGCTGGTTGTTCTGGGCTGATGGTCCTGAGTGGAGGCTCTGTAAGGAACAACAAGAACAAAAAAATGTAAGTTAATTTTTACAAATAACTGTAATGTACATGGATTTTCACAATTTAGGTAAAATGCATATATGCACAAGGGAAGAGTTATAGGGGTACTACTTACTGTAGTGAACAGAAAAAAAAAAAAAAAAATTCTCATAAATTTCAGTTTGGGGTCCCGCATGATGATTATATTTGAGGTTCCTTGGCATCTAAGAGATTGAAAACCCCTGTTCCGAATCACCCAAATAACATGAAGATGTTCAGGTTAGTTTGATTGTGAGCTCTCAAGATCAGTCTGCACACAGCAATCCAGATATAAATCTATCCATCCATTGCTTATTTTCGTCAATATTTTGTAAGGGCCAGAGATTGTCTTAATATAGGGAGATGAGAGAGTCTGTATTACTTACTATTGGAGAAAGCTTAACTGCTAACTAACTGCCTTGACATCACTGAATTTCATTCAGAGTTGGAATGTTGGAGTTGGAATTCACACCATTGGATTGGAATGAATGGGAAGTGCCGTAAACTGTATCCCACTGTCGCAAAAAGTCAGTGACTTCTCTTATAAAACAGCATTTTTTTCGTGGTAAACTCAATACCAATACCAAAAGTATTGTTTAGTGTAAAACATGTTGTAGATTAGCACATAGGCTGTCGACTCATTAAATGATAAGCCGTTTCCTCTAAAAAGCTGTTTATTCAGCGTAGTTTAGCCTCTCCTCCATTGACATCCATTCAAACAAAACGGCCTCTGGTCTAGCGTTAGCATTAGCCTTTACGCTTTTTCGGCTAAAGGTTGCAGGCTTGCCTTCTAGTGTAATCTAGTACATTATACATTGCACTAGCCTTCTAGTGCAATGTAAAACTGTAATCTTTCACGATTACAGTTATACATTGCTTTTTATTGCGTTATATTTTGCTGTATAAACTTTGCGTAATCTACTATTGTACAGTACAACATAACCATAAGCAGTACGTAAGCTACTGTACGTCGTTAGCTCCGACTCGGTGCTCTCAGTCAGGTCCGCGCCGACGCACGCCCCCTCATGACGCAACGTTACGACGCAACACGTGAAAAGTTTGAGCCCACGCACAGGTCACTCCAGTTCAGTCATTGATTATGTAGATTCCTAGCTTTCTTCATTATTCTACTTCTGTGGCTAAATATGCACAAATATCTACCTTAATTTTAATAGCACACTGAGGTTAAGATGTCGTTTCATCTTACCGGAGACAAAACAGGAACTGTTCTTTGTGATGTTATGCGTTCCCAAGCTTTTTAAATGCCTGCATACGTTAGAATGCCTCAGAATAAACAATTGCTTCTCATAACTGGCAAAACATCTGGTGATGTCCTCTTGCTATCCTGTCAAATTATGATGATGCAACTACTGCAGCGCATTTCATAAGACACAGCGCGATACTTCAGACAAAGCAACATGCTAGTGTAATACTTACGATACACGGCAACGTTGTAAATCTTGTTTTCGGGCAGTTTGCTGCTCAGTTTGTAGATCTTGTAAAGTCCTGTTTGATTGTAGCTGATGTTCATCAGGATCAGAGTCATATTTTGTCCAACAGATATGAGAGAAACTCCAGATCTCCAGCTCTTTTGTTCACAGGCTCCGTTATGACAAATCACCTGAGCTATCGGTTCCTGTGAGGAGCCTTTGAGAAGGGTCACCAAAACCTGAGGGTCTCTGTCCCACTTCTCAATGTGAATAGAGATGGTCAGGTTTCCCCCCTCAGACACCGTTAGCGACTCCACCGCAGCACCAGCAGTAATGCCTTTAAAAAGTATTCAATGTAAATATATACACTGCTACGAGTAAAGCATCAATCCTCAAAATCAGATGTAACAAGTATAAATTAACCCTTGAGAGTAACTGCTGCTCAAACCGGCACAAGACTTACCAATCCAACACGTTACTACAGCGAAGAGCATCATATTGTAAAACAACTTGATGTTGCTGTAAAACCTAACCGAACAAACTCTGATCTTCTTATCTATCATCAACGCGAATCCCCCAACTCACATAGCGCTGGCAAGACGGATGAACAACCCACGCCCACAAATATCACACCACTTTTTTTTCTTTCTTTTTTTTCACTTTGGTGCTTTCCACTTTTAAAACTATTTTTTGACAATGGATTTATTTATTTATTCACACAACTTTAAGCTTTGATTTAATTTCACATGTGTTATTGTACCATTTGCTCGACCAGAGATATTAAACAAATAATTAAAACAAAACCAGATACTATTTATTCCAAAATTTTTCAATGATCACTGAACTAGAAGTTGTTTTGTATATTGTATATTAAAAGCATTTTATTTTATTCTAAATTTATGTGCTTTATATGATGGTGTTTCTGTCTTTAAACAGCTTGTTGTGTATGTTACATCTTATAATCAGACAAAGCGTCTAAAAGCAAATCATTCTGTCGGAGAGATTTTGAATGCATAAGTATGGTCTAACACTGTCATCTTGTGGTGAATCACTGAATATCTTGCAAAAATGGCAGCATTAAAAAAATAAAATGAACAGTGTGGCTGATAATGTTTCTTGCAATCCAATCAATTGACAATTTTGCAATCAGTTTTAACATGTCCTGCAGGACTATGAAGACATTTTGTTTTATGATTATGCAGATTTCAAGAACAGCATTGTGGTAGATGTCTTTGTTAAATATAGAAATATTTTTAAAATATTTTAAAATATCAATAAAATAAATACAAATAATGTAATTAGCAGAATCCAATAAGATGGACAATCTTCCGTGCTTGGAGCACGAATAATCCTGCTGAAAGAGTCATAAAGTTACGGGACACGGGACACATAGTTAAGGCAGGGACATGCACAGACATTTTGAGAGGCAGGGGCTCAAGTGGAAAAAAAGGCACTTCTCGTTTTTATTTTTTTCTAAACAAAACGTTAAATGTATTAACACAACTCTGGCTTTTTTTAATTCCCTCACACTCACCCAGTTGTTTCATGTTGTTTCATTTTTCAACAGATGTCTACAGAATAATCAGCTCACGGAGACCATGATCTTGTGTAGCATTCACTGATTTTATCACAAGAACAGGCAACAACAAAGGAAACTATGCCACAATGTGCATGTTTTTTTATGCTACTAGTTTCAAGTATATATTTAGAATAAATGACTGCAGGAGAGGGACATATTTTCACTAATAATTTGTTTATTTTGCACAAGACAATAAATTATTTTGGTGTCATAATCTATAACACTTCAAAATCAACAAAGACTGAAAAAGGCAGTTGGTGCTAATTTGTTGTTTTACAGGAAAAACAGCAAAAATAATTAAAACACACTGCAAAATTATGAAGATTTTGTTTAAGGCACTTCATGCATTGTTCAATTTTGAGATTTTGGCCTATTTTGCTTCCGTCTTCTTTTGCTCTAATGGAAAGGAAATTTCCAAGATTGTTTTAAGCCTAGACCCTCGTCTGTTTGCTTCTGTAGATTTCTTCTAAATTAACCAAACTATCTGCATATTTAAACATAACATTTCAAGGGATAATACTTTTTACATAAGTCATTAACTAATAACTGGGGGAGTTCTGTGGTGATATGCGAATGCGTCACAGCGGCGCAGCGAAGGCTGTCCCAAACTGAAGTGTGTATGGATACACTTCGAAGTCCACACACTTCAGTTTGGGACAGCCTTTGTCGCGCCGCTGTGATGCATTCGCACTTCAAATGCTGTAGTCCTACTTTGGACTGAAACTCCTGAGATGTACATGCTGCAGAGCGCCCTCTGGAGGAAAAAGTCACTCCATGTGTACTAAAGATTGTTTCGCAGTGATTTTGTATCGTTATCATTACTAGACTGTGCAAACCTGTTTACTAAAATAATATGCCATTATTGGCATTGTTATACTGTTAGATTGTTATCAATATTTTAGCTTATATATATATATATATATATTATATATATATATATATATATATATATATATAATATATATATATAATATATATATATATATATATATATATTTAGGTAAACAAACGTGAAATTCTAATGTGCTTTACTCTGTAAGTTGGAAAGTATCTTCTTTTTTAAATTTGCATGCAAACCCATGTGAGTAACAATTTTCCAAAGGGACATATAAAAGATTCACTAAAGTTATCTCTAATTGGACAGTTTTTATTGGTAATCAGATGCATAAACTTCCCATGTGCTCTACTAATCAGGGAACCAACATCTGAAATGGTGGACTGGAGGCCTTTTGATGGTGTCAACAGTAAATCCATTCAATCCATCAACTGATATTGAAATTCCTGCAGTTAAAGGTATAAAATCATATTGTTACTGTTGGAACCGAGAGAGAGATTATAAATTTACTGCAAAGTGAAGTTCCTCCATTATTCTAGATTTATGGTCTAGATTAGTTTTAAAATCACTAAGAAAAAAAAAAAGCTGTTGAATAATTGTTCATTGGTGAAAGTTTTTTGTGCTGCTGATCTTGTGGTCAATGTGTCACTTCCTGATGAAAGTCATAGAGACTGAAATCTTCACTGAATGCTCATCAGATGAGTTCGAGCTCCAGACAGATCATCAAGAGAATCAACACAACTTAAAATAATACAATAATTGTTCAAAATGTCCATCAGCATGTGGGTTTTCATTGTGTTTTTCATCAGGATGGAGGGTAAGATAAATCTTTGTCTATTGTTTTAGTGGTTTTGGTCTCTGGTCAGGTGATTTACTGGAACATTTTCAACAGTTTGTAGTCAGATCATGCTGCTTACAAATCTGGACTTGTACTTTTCAGAATCAGAAAGAGCTTTATTGCACAATGAATTTGTCTTGGTATCAGGAGCTTCCAGTACAGAAAGTACAAACATATCGCTGACATATAATTTAAGGTAATAAAAACAACAATAATAAAGAGAATTGACAATAAATTATAAATAATAATACAGTAATAAAATATAGTGAAAAAGAAAATGTCAAGTTCAGTGTTCGTGTCTCTAACATAACAGTGTTTGAAATGTATTTGTGATCTGCAAAACATAAGCTGCTGTAACTACTGAAAAACATATTCTAAAACCTCAAAAATATTAATACTACCTTATTATGAGGGTGAGAAATGCAAACTTGATTGGTCCTTTCAGTTTTACACAGAAAGATCTTGTGAAATCTAAATAGTTCTGTGTCACAAAGTAAATTTAAAAATATAATACATGCATTACTTATTTGGAAAGGAGACCACTTCCTGCCACATGTTGGTATGTTTCCTTTGTTACTTTTAGTATAGCATGCTTTAAACTTTACAGCAGCTTTAATTTAGTTGTATTTCTATTTTATATTAATTTCAGTGTAGTTCACTTGGTGTGTTTTTTTTTTTTTTTTTTTTTTTTTTTTTTACTTTACATTTTTTAGTTTTTATTTAGTTTTACAATTTTAGAGTTTAGAGAATGGATATTATGTAAAGAGATATGTGACCCTGGAGCACAAAACCAGTATTAAGTCACTGGGGTATATTTTTATCAATAGCCAACAAAACATTGTATGGGTCAAAATTATCGATTTTTCTTTTATGCCAAAAATCATTAGCATATTAACAATATCACAAACACATTTCTCAATATTTAGCTCACTTTTTCAGCTTGGCACAGCAGTTAATTTCATATTCAGAATGCACTAAAACTACCAAAACACTTCATTAGTGTCTCAAATCAACCCATTCTTCCATGACACTATAGCAGCAAACACCTGTCAAATACACTTGTCAACTAAAAAACAAACTTAATCACACCTAAAAAAAAAAAAAAAAAAAAAAAAAACTCAAGTATCTTTACACAGTGTTTTCTTCTGTAAAAATATCTATATTATATATATATAATATTTGATTTTTAGATTTGGAATATTTTTCAACATTACTGTAGAAATATACCAAATTGCTGACTATTCAGTTTTATTCAGTTAAAAAAAAAAAAAAATGTCATGTCACCTCTCTATATTGTGTTTAGTTAACTTAAAATAAATCTTAAAAAACATGTTACAAATCAGTTATTACTTTCTGTTTATCTGTCACCGTAAATCATATGAAAACGTGTCATAGTTTTACAGGTATTTTATGCACAGAAAAAAAATACTACATAATGCAGAAATAGGACAGTAATGCTATTCTGCACATGGGTAGTTGAGGAGTGTATAATTTCTAGCACTAAATGTCACTCATATCTAACCAATTTTAATATTGTTTCAGATCTTGTGATTGGTGATGAGTTAAAGACTGTGATGGAGGGAGATGTTCTCACTCTACACACAGGACACACTGAGAGTCTCAGTGAAGTGATGTGGCTGTTTAAACGAGGTGATCGAACTGTTCGTATCGCACAGATGTATCAGGGTAATGAACCCTTTTATGAGGAAACACTAACCAGCAGAGTGAAAATGAACCCAAAGACTGGAGCTCTGAGCATCTGGAACATCAGCAGCAGCGATGCTGGACTTTATCACGTTTCTCTCCACAGTGGATCCGTCTCAGAGAAAAGGTTCAGAGTGGACGTTTACAGTAAGTTTTAGCAAAATAGCAAAAACTATCTGTAATATTCAGGATCATAAGGGAAGCAAGATCACTCAAAGGCACATTTCAGTCCTTCAGGGTCTTGGGGTAGCAGCCTTTTAGAAACTCAACAAAAAATTTAGCTAGGAGTAAAAACTTCATTTTAATGATGTCTTTAATTTTTGCAATTGTAATTCTGAATTCTGAAATGTGTTTCTGAAGTGTTACATTTATACACTCATCAGACGCATTTATCTTGAATATCTTTAATTATGATTTAATGTCCACATTACAAGGTATAACATCACAAAATATCAGAAATCCGCAATTGTAAGAAATAAAATTACAATTACAGTAATCAACATACATTGATTAAAGCAACTGTATGTAGGGTATTTTTTTTTTTTTTTTTTTTTTGGCTCTTGTAGATTATACAGTGACCACATCTCTTTTCAAATATCTTATAAATGTAAGTCTTTTAAGTGTCTCTGTATATTATTTTATGTACTATATTACAATAGACAAATAATATTGTCTCTTCATTTTAATCAGACAATACATTCAGTCACATCTGGCAAAATGTTTTAGCACCATTAGGATATTTAAAAATTAAGGTAACAATTAATGATCTATAAGTATTTTGGCGAACAGATTTCTTTGCAAATTGATTTTTATTAGACTTGTAGTAAACAAATTAATTTTAAGCATTTTTTACTACAAGTCACTATATTGAACCATTTACACAGATTTTAAATTATAACACCTAAAACTATTTGTTATCCTGTTAGACAACATTAGTATTACAGCCTTCATCTGAATGACTGATCTTTTGAAAATTGTTGCTGGCAGCCCGAGCATGAAAGCATGAAATGAAACTCAGCATGTTTACTCAGAATTTTCCATGTGTACCACGTGTTGTGAAGTTTGGACATGTGTTCGTGAGATAAATAGGCCAATTAGTCACTATGGGCCACACCAGAAACATATCAGCCTGAATCTATATGCAATAATAAAACAAATCAAAATTCTTTTGAAAACGTTTTGTCATGAATGTCTGGAGATGATGCATGGCAAGTTTCATGTCAATCAAGCCCAGGGTCTAAGAGGAGTTCAAAAAAGTAGATTTTTCCAAAAAAATAAATAAATAAATAAATAAAAATGGCAGATAAATTTAAATGACGGAAATTAAAGTGGACACATATTGTAGAGCAAGAATAATGGACTCAACGGAAAAGGGAATAATCTGAACTCATCAGAACTTTGGTGCTGAAGATATGAACCAAAATTCAACAGTTCTTTTTATAGCGTCACCTAGAGTCCTGCACATGTGTGTTTGTGCGCCTGAGTAGCAGGTGGGATTTCTGATCATCCCATCAGCCTTGGCATCTCTAGGACTTACGGCCTTTGACACCCTGATAGTTTCAGTGCAGAAGAAGAAGAAGAAGAAAAGAAGAGAATCCTAACAAATACATTAGGGTTCCATCACCTTCTGGCCTTAGACCCCAAAATATTGTCCCTATTTTTTAATTCATAAAAAATATATATATATAATAAAAAACAAGTGAGATTTATTGATATTTTGATCATTGAACTTGGAAATGTCCCCGGTTTTCATTTCATAAAACTGGTCACCTTACTCCAAAGTCACAGAAAAACTACATACAGTTGCTTTAAAGGGGTCATCGGATGCCCATTTTCCACAAGTTGTTATGATTCTTTAGGTCTTAATGAAAAGTTTGTAACATAGTTTGGTTAAAATTTCTCAATGGTAGTGTAAAACAACACCTTGTTACCCTGTCAAAAACAGCTGTTTTCAGAGCAATCCGTTTTGTAGCATTTTCCTTTAAATGTTAATGAGCTCTGCTGACCCCGCCCCTCTCTTCTGAGAGACTGTATACTTTAGCCACAATCATTGTGAAACTTGCTAATTAGCACATTATTAGGAAATGAGATTTGCAAAGATTCATTAAAAATCCGAAGCTGAAACACAAATGATTTATGTGAACATAGACGCATTTAGGTAGATTAGTGCGCATTCCCTTCAGAAACAAATGTAATCCACCGCGTCTTCAGCGTCTCAGATGTCGGAAGTAAATGACGACTGCTATGTTCATTATTATATTCAACAACAGAACACCTCAATCGCTTAGGAGACATTCTTGTCTACATCCGCTCCAGCGGTGAAACAATGGAGGACTGATGACAGTCACTCAGGGCGGGTCTAAGGAAAGACACCAGTCCTATCTGTGCAGATACGCTACTGTCAATCAAACTATCGTGGGAGGGGCCTGTTTTTGGGATGTCACACAGACAGGCATCTAAGATCGGCTCGATTTGAGAAAGGAGTAGATAAAAGAGTTTAATAGATTAAAAAATGAATAAAAAAAACACTGGGAAGATTTTTATCATTATAGGGGGGTTGTGTACACACACTGCCAACACACATTTCAGTTCAAACAACTTGTAAAAGTGCATGTAGCATCCGATGACCCCTTTAATACATTACAACAACAACAACAAAGTAGACTTGTATACATCATATCTGTGCAATAATCTGTTTATACACTAGTAGTGCGGAGTCGGTTCCCAGGACAAACATTTCTCATTTCATTGTTCCTGGCAAACATTCATACATTGTTCATCTTGCAATTTAGTTTTTCCCGCAAACTCCACCTCAAAGTGTCTTCTTTTCTTAAAGGGCCTGTTTCTGCGCCTGTCATCAGGTCTCTTGTTAGTGTAAACCAAACTCAAGGTGAGTCAACAGATTCTCAATCAAAACCCAAAGATAATAATATTAGACAACGTCTAAATATTTTAGACTACCTCCCTGTCTAATGAAAAACGTAAAAACATTATTTACAAAAGAAATGACACCCACACCCTACTACAGCTTCCAACTATGGAAATACATTTTTTATTTTATTTACAGAAAATAAAAAGGTTTTCTCAAAATTAACTTCACAAAACAAATCTCTTCCAGGTACTTTAAAGCAGTCACAGAAGATGGAGGAGTTCTGCTCTGTAAGAAATGATCGAGGCGTGTTCATCTCGTGGTATAAAGGAGGAGAAATGCTGAACCAGACCAGCAATCCTGATCTCAGCATCAACCTCAGTTTAGCATTAGAGCTCCATTATAATGATCCAGAGACCTACAGCTGTACAGCTGTGAATCCAGTGAACAATAAGACTGTCCATCTTCACATGAAGGAGATCTGCCCACGACAGGAAGGTACGAAAACTCAAACTACATTTACCACAGAACTCTCTTCCTGCCACAATGACCAAAGCCTCTGAATGACAGAATTGTTTACGAATAACTTCATATCTATATAATTTCTCTTCTTTATCAGATTGTCTGCATCATTGTGGTGTCGCTGAGGCTCTGGTTCGTCTGGTTCTGTCTGGTCTGCTGGGAATTGCCACCGTTGTCTTACTTTTTGAGCATGTGAGGTTCTGCCCATTTCAGGGAAGAGCTGCTTCTGCGTGATGATGGAACTGTTATGAGTCACACAATGGCCAAAAACATGATGGTGATGGAATGCTACATGAACTGTTGGCAATGAGGCTGAAAGTATAACTTGAGGCCACCATTTGGGACAGAGCCATAACATTTTTCAAATCATTTTGACATTGAAGTTGGCGTTCAAGGAAAAAGATCTGAAAACTGATCATCTATTATTGACACCTTTAAAAAAATTTAAATATAGGGATGTTTGTTCCCTTCTAAATATAGAAACTTTGCTGTCTGCCCATATTTATCCACTCATTACAGAGCAGAACACACTGCTGAAATGTTCTGTGTCTGCTTCAAAAATGTATGTTATATTTTCAGCAGTAATATTTCTTACATGCTCACAGCAGCATGTTGTGGATGTATTGGCAGTAGCAAGTCTCGGTACTTGCTCTGCAGCAGCATAGCAGATCTATTCCACCAAGACCAAATACGTTAACATTGTCATGTACATTACCATGCCAATCCCTCCGAGAGTTCTCATGACAGAAATATTTATACTATATTGCTGCTGCTATCATTTTTACTACTACTATTATTATTATTATTGATTAAATTAAGTGCATCTGGATGGGTGCTGTCAAGGTCTTCCAGTTTCTTCTCCTGCATGTCTCCCAAGCAGAGTTCCTCAGAGGATTCATCTGTGTCACCTTCATCTGCTGATTATAGAAAAAGGAGTTTTTCATTATTAGTACTTTTGTCAGTGACACAAATTGGTTTTACAGGGCTATTACATTCAACTTAAATAAAACAAAGAATATATTTACTTCAATTGCCGCTTGTTTATAATCTACTACAATTATGTAATATCAATAATGCCTTTCTCAACAAATATTGGTCATTCAGCATAAACTCTATTTAAAATTTACAATGATCGACAGCTCGACCAAAAATACATAAAACTGCAGTTCATACAGACAATGACTAGAATACATCGGAGAAGATTGTTATTTTTGAATTACAATTTATTTTGACACTTTTTGTAGGGGTTTGAAAAACAGGTTGGTGTCATTATCCCACAATTCTAATAAAGAAAATGTGGCAACACTTTATTTTAAGGTCCAATTCTCGCTATTAATAAACCATTAACTAGGACTTTGGCCTCAATAAACTCCTAATTTTCTGCTTATTAATAGTATAGTTAGTAAGTTAGTAATAGTTAGTAAGGTAGGTTTATTTGTTAATTTTAGGCACTGGGTAAAATATGATCATCCAGAATAAGTGCTTTATAAGTTCTAATAAACAGCCAATATGTTAATAATAGGGATGTTGATAAGCAACTAGTTAATAGAGAGAATTGGTCCCTACACTAAAGTGTTACCAAAAATGTCCACATAGCAAATCTCAAAAGGCAAAATAATGACACTCAAAACAATGAAACAATGTTTTGGTTAAAATTTATGAAAAACTATAGCACTGACCCTTATGACTGTCTGTCAATGTCAGAAAGTTTCTTAAAAAATATCTGATAAATTATAAAGTCACAGACTCTGAAATGTTAAATCCCAATTAAAATGTTTTTTGATCATGATACAAAAACCAAGGACATCTAATCCATTGGACTGTGGTGCTTGATTGACTGTCTGCCACTCAAG
Organism: Cyprinus carpio; assembly: GCF_018340385.1. NCBI lineage: Eukaryota > Metazoa > Chordata > Actinopteri > Cypriniformes > Cyprinidae > Cyprinus > Cyprinus carpio. The sequence continues at coordinate 21,355,500 of NC_056619.1, read as the reverse complement.
GAAATCAAGTTTCTTCCGGTTTTTCTGTAGCGGGATGAGAGATTTAAATCACACTAGTTCAATTCAATTCAAGTTTATTTGTATAGCGCTTTTTACGATACAAATCATTGCAAAGCAACTTTACAGAAAATTAAGTTTCTACAATATTTAGTAGTAGCTTATCAGTGGTGACTGTCAGTTTATGTGCTTACGGCAGAAATGTTCAGAAAAATCAATAAAAGACGTAAACAAGCAGATGATTAACACTATTAACAGCAATTATGCAATCAAACTTATAGCAAAATGTGGTAGTTCTGTATGTTGTCTCTGGGTTAGCATCATCTGAGGTCCTCTGAGGGGTTGGCATCACCTCTTCTCAGGTGTTCTGGATTCAGACTGGAGCTTGTGTAAATCCTAGTTACCACGAGATGTAAATCCCGTGGCAAAACAGAAAAACAAATAGAGACATAGTTAGCGTAGCTGCTGTTCCAGTCAAGTAAAATTAATTAGTTTAACCCAAGCTAAAGAATAATAATGCACATTTGATCAGATATAACTGCAGTCCAAAATTATGAGATGCATTATTTGAATGCTTGGCCAAAGAGCTGTGTTTTTAATCTAGATTTAAACAGAGGAAGTGTGTCTGAACCCCGAACATTATCAGGAAGGCTATTCCAGAGTTTGGGAGCCAAATGCGAAAACGCTCTACCTCCTTTAGTGGACTTTGCTATCCTAGGTACTACCAAAAGTCCAGCGTTTTGTGACCTTAGGGAGCGTGATGGATTGTAGCGTGGTAGAAGACTAGTTAGGTACGCAGGAGCTAAACCATCAAGGGCCTTATAAGTAAGTAATAATATTTTGTAACAGATACGGAACTTAATAGGTAGCCAGTGCAGAGACTGTAAAATTGGGGTAATATAATCATATTTTCTTGACCTGGTAAGGACTCTAGCCGCTGCATTTTGGACTACCTGTTTCTGTGCTATGATGGGGCCTGAAACCTGACTGAAATTCTTTATAGAGATCATTTTTTTGAAGGAAGGAGCACAATTGAGCAGACACAACTTTTTCTAAAATTTTAGACATAAATGGAAGATTTAAAATGGGTCTGTAATTTGCCAGTTCACAAGGATCTTACCAAGGGGCAGCTGTGGCCTAATGGTTAGAGAGTTGGACTTGTAACCTGAAGATTGCAGGTTCGAGTCTCGGTGCTGGCAGGAGTTGTAGGTTGGAGATAGTGAATGAACAGCACACTCTTCCACCCTCAATACCCATGGCTGAAGTGCCCTTGATAAATGTCATGACTTTCACTTTTAAAGATACAAGTTAATAATATAGTACTATTATACTAATACAGGTAACAACTCTTTCAGTAATTTAGTGGGTACAGGATCTAATAAACATGTTGTTGGTTTAGATGCAGTGATAAGTGTATTTAGCTCTTCCTGTCCTATAGTTATGAAGTATTAGACGCTGTAGAATCTACATTTGTTATTGTATTTCTGATGTTATCAATTTCATCAGTGAAGAAATTCATAAAGTCATTACTATTTAACTGTGAGGGAATATTTAGATCGAGTGGCGTCTGGTTATTTGTTAATCTAGCCACTGTGCTAAATAAAAACCTTGGATTGTTTTTGTTATTTTCTATGAGATTGTGGATATGCTCGGCCCTGGCAGTTTTTAGAGCCTGTCTATAGCTGGACATACTGTTTTTCCACGCAATTCTAAAAACTTCCAAGTTAGTTTTTCTCCATTTGCGCTCAAGACTACGAGTTTCTTTCTTGAGAGCGTGGGTATTACTGTTGTACCATGGCACGGTATGTTTTTCTCTAACCTTTTTCAGTTTGATGGGGGCAACAGCTTCTAATGTATTAGAGAAGATAGTGCCCATGTTGCCAGTCATTTTGTCTAGTTCATGTGTATTTATGGGTACACGGAGCAGTTGAGATAAATCGGGCAGGTTATTTGCAAATGTGTCTTTGGTGGCTGGAACAATAGTTCTGCCCGGACGATAACACGAAGCTATATACAGGTGCTGGTCATATAATTAGAATATCATCAAAAAGTTGATTTATTTCATTAATTCCATTCAAAAAGTGAAACTTGTATATAATATTAATTCATTACACAGAGACTGATATATTTCAAATGTTTATTTCTTTTAATTTTGATGATTATAACTGACAACTAAGGAAAATCCCAAATTCAGTATCTCAGAAAATTAGAATATTGTGAAAAGGTTCAATATTGAAGACACCTAGTTCCACACTCTAATCAGTTAATTAACTCAAAACACCTGCAAAGGCCTTTAAATGGTCTCTCAGTCTAGTTCTGTAGGCTACACAATCATGGGGAAGACTGCTGAATTGACAGTTGTCCAAAAGACGACCATTGACACCTTGCACAAGGAGGGCAAGACACAAAAGGTCATTGCAAAAGAGTTAATATCATCAATACGCAGAATTCACGATACAAGGAAATGGTCAGTAACATCATCACTTTGAGGTACGATATCTATATCAGTAAGATCGATTCCATGCGATATAATTAAATCTAGCGTATGATTAAAACGATGAGTGGGCCCGGTGACATTTTGCTTGATTACAAAACAGTTTATTAAGTCAGTAAACGCAAGTCCTAATGCATTATTTGTATTATCAACGTGAATGTTAAAATCTCTGAAAATTAGCACTTTATCAATGGTTACCAACAGATCTGAGAGGAAATCTCCAAAATCTTTTAGGAATTCTGTATACGGCCATTGTTGTCTATACACAGTAGCTAGAGAAAGAGATACGATAGATTTCTTTTGCATATCTGACAGTGTAACAGTAAGTAGAAGTATTTCGAATGATTTAAACCTGTATCCTGTTTTCTGGGTAACACTGAGAATATCACTATATATTGTTGCAACACCTCCCCCACGACCAGTCTGACGGGGCTCATGTTTATAACAGTAGTTTGGTGGAGTAGACTCATTTAGACCAATATAATCATTTGGTTTTAGCCAGGTTTCAGTCAAGCAGAGTACATCAAAACTATTATCTTTGATCATTTTATTTACAATGACTGCTTTGGGTGTGAGTGATCTAATGTTTATGAGCCCAAACTTTAGAAATTGTTGTCGTCCATTTATTTTACGTTTTTCTGGTTTATTTTGACCTCACTATTTGGAGAACAGACACAGTCTTAATAGATTTGACAGCGCAAGTACTTCTATCATTTAAGCGGGTAGAACAAAAGCCATCATAGCAGTTATTTGAGAATTGTCTTACTAGTCATATGGAGCGTATAGTCCTGGAGATGTTGTCCGAGAGGAGTTCTGCTCCGACTCTGCTGGGGTGCAGGCCATCAGCACTAAAAATCCTAGGACTCTCCCATAATAGATTCCAATTATTAACAAAGAGCAGTTTCTGTTCTTTACACCATGATAATAACCATTCATTTAGAGCAAAAAGTCTGAACCTCTCGTGTCCTCGTCGATACGTGGGCAGTGGTCCTGACACGATGATCGTCGCTGCAGGTGTCGTGATGTGCACCGTCTCGATCAGGCTCATCACCTGCACTCAAAGGTAGACATACATCCGCCATTAAAGCAAGTAACAGTGAGTAAAGCAATGGTAATGTGTGTGAATAGAGTATTAGCAATGCACACGGGTTTAGCTAACGGGATATAAGCTAATAGCGGACTCTGGAAATCAAAATAAAACTAGTGATAACAAGGTGCTCTGATTGTTTTTGTTGTAGAATATGATAGAGGATATATTTGCATGTTATAGAAACGAAAATGATGGGGTATAAAATAGATTTTAAGATTAAAAAATAGACGATAAAGAATTAACGTGACAGAGCTCAAACTCGAAACACACGGCAGCAACAAACAGGAAGTGATGATATTAAAAGGTAATTTACTAAAAAAGTTTATTATCATAAATAAATGTTACATAAAGTGCATAATATAAAATATAAAAACATTTTTATCCATCCTACAGTCTTGTAAGTCCAATAACTGATTAACAGTGAACCGACCATGTCACCTTAGGGGAACCGTAGAAGTGTTTTATTTTATTTATTTTTTTTCCCACTATTATTTCTTAGCCTTAACTGGCCCAAAACAGTGTATCATAGATCACATCAGGTCATATGTACTGTATCTGCTTGTTTCTCTTTGGCCACCAGGTGGTATTGTGAATAAATGAAGCCTCGAGAAATGAACCCTTTTGTGAACCAGTTGGATGATAAACTTGAATGCTTCATAAGGCTTCATCTCGCCATCACTACAGACAACCAAGAACTGAAACACAGGGCTATAAACATACATACAAAATAGGGGTAAAACAAGGAATAGGTGAGACTACTTAATTACTAAATGAGTAAGACAACAAATAAACAGCGACCAAACAAGAGAAAGCTCTAAGGGGGCATTTACACAACACCATTTTCAACTATAAAAACTGGAAACTATTTTTTGGCCATATGTTTACACAAAAACAACTTTTTGGGGGCCGGAAAAAGCACACTTTTAAAAGTGTGTTTCAAAGTGCAAGTTACCTGTAACATTTGTGAAAATAGTGATGTCATGCACATGCATATTACATGTTCAATCTATAATCTATATGTATGTGTCTGGCTTCTGCCCAATCGATATCTCTTAACAAATAAAGCAAAAGAAGTATCCTTTGAACTTCTCCACAAAATATACCCTGCTAAACATTATTTAATTAAATTTAAGAAAGATACTGATGTTAGCTGTAGCTTTTGCAAGCAGAAGCCAGAGACAGCTGTTCATTTATTTTGGCACTGCCCTTTTGTGTCTTTTTTCTGGAGGAATGTACTTGATTTTATTGTTATGTTGATGGAGATTTTATTTTAGAGTGGAAAGATGTTCTTTAAGGCATAACTGTAAACTCCAAAGATAAGCAGACCTGCATTTATTTTATAATTTTTTTTTATTTTAATGGCTAAATTCCATATCCATAAATGTAAATTTTCAGGTAAAAAAAAAACATGTTTTATAGCATTTAAAATGATGTGAAATACTATATTGAATCTACCCTCGAAGAAACAAAAAGCTATTCGAATTTTGCAAGCATGTACACTTTTTAATGTATTCCTATAATTTTGTTTACATCTCCCCCTAGCATTTTTTTTGTATTGTTATTGTTACTGTATGGATTGTGTACTTCTGTGCAATAAAAAAAAAAAATCTATGTTGCACCATGTAGTGTTATGGCAAACTAGTGACATTGTTCATGTCTAATTAAGTCGGTGTATCAAACATTAAAATTAATTTGTGCTCATTTTTATTATGATTAGTTCAAGAATTATGAAAATTTAAGTTTCAGTTATGTTTTCTAGTAGTTTCTAGAAAATGTAGTCCTTAATTTAACCAGTTGTAATATTCTTTCAGATCTTGTGAATGGTGATGAGTTAAAGACTGTGAAGGAGGGAGATGTTCTCACTCTACACACAGGACACACTGAGAGTCTCAGTGAAGTGATGTGGCTGTTTAAACGAAGTGATCAAACTGTTCGTATCGCACAGATGTATCAGGGTTATGAACCCTTTTATGATAAGAGACTAACCAGCAGAGTGAAAATGAACCCAAAGACTGGAGCTCTGAGCATCTGGAACATCAGCAGCAGCGACTCTGGACTTTATCACGTTTCTGATATCTCAAATAAAAGGTTCAGAGTGGATGTTTAAGTTTATGGTCAGAACATAAAAAAAAAAAAAAAAAAAAAAACACTTTCAGTAATTACCATGAAAAGAGCTGTCATTTAATAAGGGAATGTCTGTTTGACAAGATGCTGGGGGGTGAATAACCAGTGCTCTCTCCTCCTTAAATACTACGACTGAGGTGAGACCCTTGAGCTTGAGACTGAACCCCCAGCTGCTCCCTGGGTGCTGCAGCACTGGCTCCCCACTGTTCCAGGTGTGTGTGTGCACTTGGATGGGTTAAATGCAGAAGACAAATTCTGATAATGGGACAATATACTTGGCCACATTTCCTTCCTTAACGACAATGTCTTTGTGTCTTGTTTTCTTAAAGGAACTGTTTCTGTCATTAGATCTACGATTAGTGGAAACCAAACTCAAGGTGAGTCAGCATAAATTGGAACAGGCAACAAAAATCTTTTTACATTTTTATTTATAGTTTGGAGAAAGCACAACAAAAGTCCCCAAAACAACTAAAATCAATAGAAAACATTATTTATATAAGAAATGGCACTCACTCCCCTAAAGTGTGGATAAGAGGTTTACAATCCACAAAGAAGCAGTATCCAGCTAACGGTAAATTATCACATCAAAAACAAAGCAAGCCATAGAGAGGAAATGAAGCAAACTATCACACACAAAAGGCAGGTTATCAACAATACTGCACCCACAGAAACACACCTTTACAACAGGTTTATCCACTATTTCATTCCCCCACTTCAATCTTTGTTGAGATTCTATGGATGCATCATTCCTTCAGATACAGAACCACACTGTGTTCAACATTCCTGATCTCTGATCAGTCCCTGAGCTCAAAACAGCTCAAAACATTCAGAAATAACCTTACATAACAGATGTTCGCTAGGTTCATCAAAGTCACAGAAGATGGAGGAGTTCTGCTCTGTGTTCTGCTCAGTAAGAAATGATCGAGGTGTGTTCATCTCGTGGTATAAAGGAGGTGAAATGCTGAATCAGACCAGCAATCCTGATCTCAGCATCAACCTCAGTTTAGCATTAGAGCTTCATTATAATGATCCAGAGACATACAGCTGTACAGCTGTGAATCCAGTGAACAATAAGACTGTCCATCTTCACATGAATAAGATCTGCCCACGACAGATGTTTATGAACAACTCTGTTCTCTTTCAGATTGTCAGGATCAGTGCAGCCTCACAGAGGCTCTGGTTCGTCTGGTTCTGTCTGGTCTGCTGGGAATCACCACCGCTGTCTTTCTGTTTGAGCATCTGAGGTTCTGCTCATCTCAGAGAAGTGCTGCTTCTTCTATATGATGGTGACTTTCATGAGATGTCACAATGGCAGGCTCAGCCCTTGTTGTCTTGTGGTCCACACAATGTCTTGTACTTCCATTTTCATCATCATCCTATCAAGCTCCATGTACAGGTCCTTCATTGTCCACTGAAAAGTTTGTGTCAACCACCACCATCTCTAAGGATTCACCTGTGTCCGGTTCACCTGCTGATTGTAGAAAAACAAGAGTTTTTGTTCAGGGCTATTAAGTTCAAAGATATTGAAATAAAACAATATATTTACTTCTATAGCCAATATTCATAATGTTTATCAACAATTTATTCATCTATGGTAATAATAAAGTAGTAAAGTCTTTCTCAGCAAAAACTGATGGGTTTTAATTTATTTATTTGAATATGGTAATCAGTATATGATTAATAATACTGATTAATTTACTATGAAAATGGGTCTTTTATTTACTTTGCAAAAATTGTCAAAATGATTTGTAATTCAAAACTGACTGCCTGGTGTAAACTTCCTGAGATGGTAAATAAAAAAAATAATAATCTGGCTGACAAAACTACAAATCTTGACAAAAACTTGAGTGGTTTGTCCTCATGTTACATCAAACCATTAATATTATTTCTTTTAAAAACATAAGTAATAAAGCAGCGACAAAAAGTGGAAAAATCCTTTATATTAACACAGCACGCTGAACCCTGTTTGTATGGGCTTTTTTTTTTTTTTTTTTTTTTTTTTTCAGTTTACACCCTGTGTGCCAAGGTCAGAAAGTTTCTAAAAATATATGATAATTTGACATGGCAAGGTTAATGCAGGTTGTGAAATGTTCAATTCCTAAGAAACATAATTTTTGTTTATGATACAAAACCCAGTGTCATCTGCTGGACTGACCTCCATTGGTGTTTGAGTTGAGAGAAGTGTCTTCCCCTGGATCCTCTGTGCCTTCATCAGCAATATGATTATTTTGTTTCTTCTGTAGGGAGATGAAATCTCTGAGATTTAAAATCTTAATCAACAACTGCACATAGTTTTTTAATACTAAAATATCATGCAAGCAGAATTCAATGCACACAAACACAATGACATTTTATTGATCTACTATGACTTTAAATGAAGTCCTTCCTCACCAAAATATCTCAAGGACCTTCACAAGTCTTTCATAAATACTTTAAAAAAAAACTCCCAAAAACAAAACTGCACAGTAGAATGCATAGTCTTCACTAAACATTGCTGTTATTAAGTGCTACAATATTAATACAAAAACAGAAGTGTTGGGTAATTTACCAATTATCATACTTGCCTTTTTATAGTAGATGATACCACTGACCACTGCAATGACCCCTGAGAGGCCCCCTATGATGCCCCCTATGATGCCCCATATTATTTTGTGATTTAGTTCTTCACTGAATTTGGTGTTTGTGCCATTTGTCCTAAGTGTCTCTTCTCCTTTGGTGGATATAGCAGGTGTGGTAAGTGGATGGATAGATGGAGGTTCGGGGTTAATGGTACTGGGCAGTTGCTCTGTATGGGACAAAAATAACTAGACACATAAACTTCTTCAAGACATTGTTCTATTTTTTCTAAGGTCCTGGAAATATCTAGTTGGCTAGATAATTGGAGGAAGACTGCTGTCACGGTTGGTGTGAAAAAGTAAATTTGTGACCCTGGACCACAAAAGCAGTCATAAGTTGCACAGGTATATGTGTAGCAATAGCCAACAATACATTGTATGGGTCAAAATTATACATTTTTCTTTTATGCCAAAAATCTTTAGGATATTAAGTAAAGATCATGTTCCATGAAGCTATTTAGTAAATTTCCTACTGTAAATGTATTAAAACTTAATTTTTGATTAGTAATATTCATTGCTAAGAACTTCATTTGGACAACTTTAAAAGCGATTTTCTCAATGTTTACATTTTTTTACACCCTCAGATTCAGAATTAAAAAAATTGACACTTAAGACTGGTTTTGTGGTGTATGGTGGTATATTTTGTTTTTTTGTTTGTTTTTTTATTTATTATATGAGATAATGTATTGGATTCTCGTCAGTGTTAATATAAAAGCTACATAATATAACAGGTGTGTTGTGCAGAATCTTGCGCCCTACTGTATGTAAAGACAGGGTCACATCATGCCATGGTCCATGTTATTACAGATAAACACATTTTTTAAATAACAGTGTACAACATAACCCACTAGTAGAGAAATCACTGGCAAATTACTGATATAAACCAACAGTATTAAAAAAGATGTTTATAATGAAATTACATAGTATAATATAAAATTGATTTAAGTGTTTTTTATGTAATACAAAACTATGAATCACATTTGTTTATGAACTGTGCTATACTTAAATTGAAATAAAAACACTTTATAAATTAAACTGAGAATACAGTATTTTATACTGTGTACCTTGCATTCATGGCCAATTAATTTTTTTACAATTCAGGCCAAATGTTCTTTCTGTTGAAAAAGGTGTTACGTATGTTGGATGCTTACTTGTGTCACACACAATCTACACATACTGGTCAAACAGTTGAGAAACAGACAGAAAAGTAGTGCAGATGTGCTATGCATGCAATATCACAATTGTGAAATAATAGTAAGTATAGCTGCCACTCTACAGCGCCAGTCTGTGGTGAGAACCTGGAACTGCAGCGCGCTCTTTTGAGAGGGACGGCAGATTTGAGGCTGCCCTGCTTATTTTCATGTTAACTTACTTAAGTATATTACGTAAGTAATATCAGTCAGCCTCGGTTATGTGTATATTTGTCTGCATCAGATCAGAAACTAGATGGCAAGTCTGTTCTTCCTATGTAGAGTAGCGTATTAAATTAAGTATAAATCCTTTATTTCAAGCATGCTCATGTGAATAGGCTTTATATAGCTCTGTTGTGTTTTATTTTTGTTCTGACAACGAACACTCCTCCACAACTTTTCTAAAACAATATCTAGAGGCAATAAATACTACATTAAAATAATTCTAAGATTCTGCGCGTGTTGTACTGTGTACAAAAAGCCTATCAATCAACATTACAGCGCCATCCTCAGGGTGAATAATGCAAGCTTTGCCAAAAGTGCTCTGCATGTGTTCAGTGATTAGAAAATAATGCCTACAAAACGTTTATAATAAACTAGTATAGTGATAAGACTCAGAATCTTCCCTACTTGAATGACTGTCAGGAGGGTAATAACTTGGCAGGGAGTCACAATTCCATACCATTACATGGGAAAATGCCTGTGATGCCTTTCTGCGCTCTCTTTAAGCAAATAATGTTCTTTATTTATTTAGTCTTAAAGTGTAGCGAAGTAAAAAGTGAAACGTGAAATAAAATCTACTTAAGTACTTCCCTTAGCAGGCAATCAGGTGACACACAGAGCCCACGACCGATCGAAAGTACCCAGACAGAAATGTGTTGTCCATTCTCAATGGGAAAGTGCCAAGCAACATCGCGCAGCATTGCTCAGGAAGTTGCGCCGTGTATCAGCAGCCTAAAGCCTGTGGTGACGATTTTTACGTCACGCATACCTTACGGACATACCTAGTGGACTAGCGGAAAGTATTTGTAACACTTGTTATTTGTTAATAGTGTAAGATCAGAGAAAGCTCGCGGGCACAAGTTTTTCTAACATAAACACCTGCTTGGCTGATGACGTCGTCTCACACTTGCTGGACCGACCGGACCGCTTTCCGCCACACCCCACCTCACATCATCCCACCTCACCTCACCTCACCTGCTTAGAGTCGCTACCCCCAAAAAACACCCGGAAATATACCCTTAACACGCAGGTAGAATATACGTGCAATTGTTTTAAAACATACACAGAACATGACAAAAAACTCTTCTAGTTCGCTATAGGCTGTCAAATCCATTCATCCACACTATCCAAATAAAGTTACAGCTTTTACAGTTTTCATATCTTCATTTAGTATTTTCTAGGAGTATGATAGTAAAATACTAACCGGTCAAAGCAACGGTAAACTTCTGATGGATCCTGTTGTGTTTGTCATCGATAACTTCAACATCGTAAACTCCTTCGTCGCTGGTGTTGGCATCAAGAACAGTTACGGAGACGCTCTCATTACCGATCCGGAGTGAAAATCTTTCAGGGTTGATTGGTTTGCAGCCATAGTTCTGCTCTTCAGGGGAACAGTAGCGAAAGATCTCTTGCGTCCCGTCTTTTCTCACTGTTAAACGACTCACAATCTTCAGTTCAGAAGTTCTGATGGAGAGGGGAAGGTTTTCTCCTCTTCTCACCTTTACTATCACATTATCACTCACAGCACCTGATGAAATTAATATTTATTTAGTTAACTGCTGGATAAAGTTTCTCCACGCTTGTTTTAAAGAACCGTTATGTTTGACAAACACACATCACTTTGCGAATTATCTAACGTTAAAATGCTTTACTTACCGGCGATGATGACAATAATACAGGTTATAAAAGTGAAGAACAGACACATCTTGAGAAGCGGTGTTCTGTTTGTTCTGTCACTTGATCCAGCGACACAAGATTCTAATACCGGCAATATGTGGCTGTTACTGCGGCACAGCTGTAGTTAGTCTCCGCCTTTGGACTGTGACGTTGATTGGACCTGTTTAAGCCAGTTTGGTTCGAGGGTTTGGTTCGAGGGCGGAGCATTGATTATACCGTACCGCGCGAGCCCAAGTAGCGGCGTTGCGTGAGCAGAGCTGAAACTGATGTCGCCGAGTCTGTTTTTGCTGTTCCACTCACGCTCAATTAAAGTGACTGCACACTTTTGATGGACAAAATAAATATGATTTCACACACAAAGTGATAAAAAAAAGCACAGAATAAGCATTGTTTGTTTATCAGGAACTGGAGTATGTCAGAAAAGAAAATGAAGAATCAAAAACATGTATAGAAGATTTACCTATTTAAACTTCTTTTAATTATTCAGCTTGGGTTAAAGGATGGTGTATTATATATATATATATATATATATATATATATATATATATATACTATATATATATATATCTATTATATATATATATAAACACGTACATTAATTATAGACAATATTTGGATATAGAACAATATGATCGGAGCTGTTTTGTTGTTTACAATTTACATACGAATCCCTCTGTAGGCTATACAAACTTTAAAGACATTAAAACTTTCAAATTTAACTACCAACTTGACAAATGTATTGTCGTCTTTGTAAAGAAATATGTAGCTTCAGTGTGGTGGTGGATATAATTTCGTCTGTTGTTTTTCAGGATACAGATTTGATGTAGCAGCAGCTCAACAGCTCTTTCAGACCGTATGACACACATCCACAACAACAACAACTAGCACACACAAGTTAACACAGACACAAAGTAGCCAAGAAGTGAACTTGTTCCTTCTCAAACACTCAAAGTGTACGTAGGCTGCTGTGCATTGCAGGTCCTCCAGGCCAGACTCCTTCCTCTGTACCAGATCTGTCGACTAATCATTTTTTGTTGTATGATGATGATTTTTTTTGATTTTTTGTGTGTGTGGAAAAAATCTCCAATTAATTATGTTCATTTCAATAAAGAATCTGAAAACAAAATATTACCAAGAGAATTAGTTTATTGTTTATGGTTCAAAAGATGAATAGCAATCTATGTTGTGCTAAACAGCTCACTGGTACCTGAGCCATTAAACTAAACTGGGTCTGGAAAGTAAAGTAAAGGACAGGACTTATTCAAAATGTGATGTAGTTATGGGCAATGTAGACAAATGTAGACAATGAAGACAAAATGGCCACAGAGCACAAGATGGCTTTTCAGCTCAACAGTGTCACTGATTTGAATCTATGAACAATGATGACTTACAAGAAACATAGAAGAAGCTTCACTTCAGTATTCTCAGTGTTTGATGGTTTGTTTTGGTGATGATCAAAAGCATAAACATAAATATGTTCCACTCATCTGTGAATTAAACATAAGAAATGTTTTGGACAGAGTTTCCTTCTATACTTCTACTTCTGTATAGTGCATTATTTAATTTTCTGCTTTTCTTTTATTAGTATTATATTCCATTCCTTCTGTGTTATTCCTATTTGTGTCTGTATCTTGCATGTTTTCACTATGTCCGTACTTTCTTCTGCACTGGAAGCTCCTGTCGTCAAGTCAAATTCCTTGTGTGTGTGTGTGTGTGTGTGTGTGTGTGTGTGTGTGTGTGTGTGTGTGTGTGTGTAAACATAATAAAGCTCTTTCTGATTCTGAATCAGAAATGTTTCTTGAGTAGCAAATTAGCATGTTAGCATGATTTCTTGAAGGCTCATGTGACACTGAAGAAATGATTTAGCTCTGATCACAGCAATAAGTTACATTTAAGGGGGAAAAATACTCTAAATTTGTAATAATTATTCACAATATTACTGTTTACTCCATTTCTTATCAAATAATTGCAGCCTTGGTGAGCAGAAGAGACTTTTCAAAAACATTTATAAAAATCTTATGTATTTCAGATACTTAAAGGTCATTTAAGTAACACATTAACCCCAAAATGTATTTTTTTAGTCTTTCCAAACATGTTTGATTTACTTTCTGCCATGAAACACAAAAAGAAACATTTCACAGAAAGTCAAAGCTTATTTTCAAGCTCCAAAATGGACAAAAAGCACCACAAGTATATCAAAAGGATCCTAAAAGTTGCTTTATGTGAGGAATTAAACCCAAATTTAAGTTCAAGTTGGGATTTGGAAACAAACACAGAGGGTAGATTTATGAGTGACTAATGGTTTAATTTTGGGGGTTTTGTCACTTAAAAATTGTTCAGAATTTTAGAATGCTGCACATAAGTCATATGGACTGCAGTGCTTTTGTAAATCTAGTTTGTCTATCTTGCTGTATAGTATTGTTGTACCATTTTGTTCACTTTGATTGTATGGAAAAGAGCAGCTCTAATATTCTGCAGAAAATCTCAAGTGTCTCACAGAAAAAAAAACAACATCGTACAGGTTTGGAAGGACACTTTTCAATCACTTCCTGTTCGACAAGTTTGTTTCTCCTGTGACACTCTGTGATCTTCTCTAGGCTGCGTTCCACTTAGACATCCACTTCCCCCACTACACCCACACAGCATGCAGTAATCGGCAGAGCTCGGCTCCCCTGCGCCGCCTTCTGCTCAGACTCGGTATCAGCGAGTGTTATCCAGGCTGAGTGTGAGTCCATAAACTGTTTTTTCCAGTAAGCACACTGTTATACACTGTATCTAATTTGCATATTAAAGTGCTGTTGGGACAGCATGTTGAAAAAAGAAGAGTAATAATGGGAGAAGTAACTGGCCAGATTTTCATAATAATATCTAATATTTCATAAGAATAATGCTATATAATTTGTTTTCCTATGCAATTCTTTTGTCTCCAAAATGCATAATAAACATGCTTTTAGTCCTGGTGTCCTCTACAGTGGACATGTATGAAATCAATATCCTGTTTCATAACAGGAAGTACATTTAACTATGGTTAATTGTAAGTATTTGGCATGGTAGTTCATGTTTGGTAGGTAACTAATGTTAACAAATGAAATCGTATTGTAAAGTGTCACCTGAGATGTTGGTTTATACGTGTTACATTTAGTTCCAAGTTATAAATAAATGCATCAGGGTTAATTTAGCTAAATGTTTTATATATACGTTTTCTGTATCACGCTTTTTTTTTTTTTTTTTTTTTTTGCTGTAATTGTATAGTTTTTAAATAATTGTGTGTGTAAAATAATTTTTTCTCATGCAACTTTAATCAAGTGAGGTTCTTTACTTTAAAAATGCATTCATCACAATGATATGTTTATATGTTTATAATTACCAATGAAAGGAAACAGCCCAAGCATATCTATATAAGGCCCTACATATAGAATGCGCACAAAAACAAATGGATAAGGGGGAAAATTCTACTGTCATGACAAATATGATATCTCCAACTATTATTATACTAAATACATGTGAACTATATTAATAAAATAAAAGTATGGCTATATAGTGCATAACATAATAAAATAGTGCATAATGAAACAAATTAAATGTAATTTCTTACACTTGATTAATTGCTAATGAATAAAAGTTGAATATAGTAGCTAATCAATGACGTACATCTGAGTAAACGAGACGGAGGGAAGTTTGCGAGTGAAGGGCATAAAAAATGGCATTGCATTTATTCACTTGGTGAAAGAGAGGTGATCCTGGAGGACTATGTTAAGGCCCTGGTTGAATTTTTTTTTTAATTTCTGTTAATGTTGATGTCTCACTAAAGTTGTCTTGGGTCCAACTATAGACAGGAGTGCTGACTGACCTGCAACCGCAGTGGATATATATATGCAATAGTCTAAAGGCTGACCCGAGCTAAGGGGGACGTCCAAATTAACTAGGAGAGCAAAACGTATTGGGGGGGGTAAAGGAGCTGAACAATGCAACGGTTATCCGTTCATATATGTGAGCCGATTAGTTAATCTGGGCCAAACACTGACAACTAGCTCTGAGGAGACTACGATCCAAGTAAAGACAACATCATCAGTGGTCACGTTGTGTATGAAACACACACACGCACACACATCTTACGTACTCTGATTGGGATATCCAGTACATTGTGTATGTTGTTGTATGAATCTGTGGAATAAAATATGACCCCATCTTCCTTAATAAACTTGAGAATGTTTATGGTAGTACTCTGGCTCTCTGTGTCTGCTTGATCATTCTCCTGGCATCCTACGCTGCGGGCTGCTTTACACCACTGGGGTTGACACACTGGTTCATAGTTGATTGCTGTTTGCATTGAGATAGTTTAACTAAAATTTTATCAAACTAAACTTAATTTGTGTTCTGAAGGTGAACAAAGGTCTCACAGGTTTGGAAAACCATGGTGCCGAGTAATTAATGACAGAATTTTCATTTTGGGGTGAACTATCCCTTTAACCAGCCTTCTCCAATGGGAAAAAAGTGACAGTAAAGTAACTTTTGTTCTGTTTTACAAAGAGTTTTTCCATCTTTGATGTAAATTCCTGGAAAAGATAAGCACTCACAACTGCAACAGTTTGCTCCTCAGCAAGCTGCCCCATGAGTTTGTTGGAGTGAGGAGCTGCTTTGAGGTTGTAAGGAGACTCATCAGTAGCTGAGAAATGCTGTTCAGTTCTCTTAAGGTCTTTTTTGTTTTTCCCTACACTTTTTCATCCAATATCCAGTAATAACATCTGCCCTCCCTCTTAGAACATTTAGGTTTTTGTCAGTTCTTTCTTTTGTTTAAATCGTAATTTATATATTGAGCTCAAAAATGAACTTTGTAGGACTGAGGCAGAGTTAGAATAAACAGATCATAGATTTAATTTATCAATTTATGTTTTATTTAACTTAGTAATAAAAATTAAGTAAAAACCAGTACACCGACACAAATGAATGACTTTTGACAATGACCATTATTTATATAAAATATAATGAAACAAAGAATCAGTTGTAGAAACACATGTGAAAAACCACCGGCTGTAACGGAACATGATACTTTGGAAGGTGCTATTTATTTTTATGACCACTTGATGGCCACAGCATAAACCATTTTAAAAAACTTCCAGTAATTAACCTTTTTCCGATATAATTGTGTTGAAATGCTTCAGAACGCTTCACTTCACCATCACTACCAAAGACATAGACCACAGCGTATAAATACAGGTGAGCTGAGTATCTCAATCACACACAGCTGAGAGTGATGGACCAATAATCAGAGCAAGGGATGATGGGAACTGACATGACACAACTTTGCAGTGTACTCACAGTTTCATTCAGTCTGCGCTCAGATAATGTTCTGTAAAACTCATCTTTTACTAATTTGATCTTTACTGGCATGCTGAAATTCAGAATGATTTACAGCAGTTTCAAAACCATTGAGTTCTGACTCTGTCAAGATATGTGTGCTGGGTGACTTACAGTAAGATATAGATACATAGAGCTGCAATTTTTCTGGACTCCTAAACTAAAAAAGAATAAATGTAGCATGTACTGATGGCAAACTCTCCACAAGCCTTTCTATGACCTCAGGAGAGCATTGGCTGCTTGTAACTGCATGATGGAGGCTGCAGAAGAAACAGTTTTAACCCCTTCTACCCTGATCTGAGCCCCAACTGCTTTCACAGCTTTATTCACCAGTCCTGTATTGTTCTCTCATCTACATAAAGACTGTAAATCAGGAAAGCTTTCATCTGACTGCTAATCGCTGTAGTCACTTTTGGTAGAGGCCTTGCTATGACCTAACTCTTTAGGTTCTGATGTCAAGGCAAAGGTAAAAATTGCAACATCATCCTTTAAAGTAAACAAAGAAACCAGGAAAAACCTAAATGTCTTAAGAGGGAGGGCAGATGTCATTACTGTGGCAAACCTGCCAACAACCTCGAAGCAGCTCCTCGTCTCTCCACTGAACTCATGGGGAAATATGTAGTCATTAAATGCATTTTGTGCCAAAGCAGTGATAAATGACCCACAGTTTAGCCCACATTCATGCTCTTGTGTTCACTAAGTTTTAAAACAGTGACCTAATTATAAAGAAATTAGTCAGTGATTGTGAAAAAAAATTGTGAACTGCATAAATGTTTCTACAGATTGTACATAACAGTGTACAGAAATATTAAATTATGCAACAATGTAAAAAAAAATAGCATTGTCACAGTAAAAATCATATTACAAATATCATAGTTTAAAAGGTATCTATTAATAGAGAAACAATATTACATACTGAGACAGTACAAGTAATATGGTATATCTAAGCAGTTGTAATATTCTTTCATATCTTGTGAATGGTGAGGAGTTAAAGACTGTGATGGAGGGAGATGTTCTCACTCTACACACAGGACACACTGAGAGTCTCAGTGAAGTGATGTGGCTGTTTAAAAGAGGTGATCAAACTGTTCGTATCGCACAGATGTATCAGGGTTATGAGCCTTTTTATGATAAGAGACTAACCAGCAGAGTGAAAATGAACCCAAAGACTGGAGCTCTGAGCATCTGGAACATCAGCAGCAGCGACTCTGGACTTTATCAAGTTTCTCTCCACAGTGGATCCGTCTCAGAGAAAAGCTTCAGAGTGGACGTTTACAGTAAGTTTTAGCTGCAGCTGGTTTATAAAAATAGCAAAAATGATCAAAATGGAAAAGAGGTGTAAGTTAATGAGTAAACATCTTTTTGATAAGATCACTCAACACTCTTAAAAATAAAGGTGCTTCAAAGGTTCTTCACAGCGATGCCATAGAAGAACCATTCAGTCAAAGATAATTTAAAGGGATAGTTCACCCAAAAATGTTGGAAAAAATTATGTGTTCTGGGCCCTTGAAATCATCACCAGCCATCACTGCCATTCATAACGTTGATTTTCCATCTCTGTTTTCCCTGCAAATTCCCGTTTAAAGATGATGGCACTGTGTTTTTTTAAGGGTCTGTTTCTGTTCCTGTCTTCAGGTCTCCAGCTGGTGTAAACCAAACTCAAGGTGAGACCCTCACCCTTTTTTGTTTGTTCATTTAGCAGACCACAACTAGCTGTTCAAGATATGAATATATGAAGACTCAAAACAAAAAAACAAAAAGGTGGATTTAAATAAGCAAACCCTTAAGATTTTAGGATTTGTTAGGGTTAAAAGAATTGTTGTGAAAACAGTGAAAACATATTAATCACTGCGATTATAATCCAGTCTTCGACTCTTCAGTGTTTGTCAGTAGTTCAGTATTAAATCAATATTGTAATTTTTTTGGCAAAGCTGTTTTTACACTCACCCACCTTATTTATACACCACTGTATTTGTATAGGCCCAGCAAAAAATGGAGAATAGAAGATTGGAAAAAGGTTGTCTGGTCTGAAGAGTCTCAATTTCTGCAGCACCATTCAGATAATAGAGTCAAGATTATGATATCATCTGCTTCACAATGTTATGACACGGCTAAAGTGAGGCCGCAAAATAACCTGAAAAAGACAACAAAACTCTTTCTACACTTTTATTTACTCAGGAATGAGCAAAGACCAAGACAACAAACCACAAGAAGCAACTAAATAAAATAAGTTTACAATTAATTACACAGCCTCCTTGTCTTAGAATAATAATAAATAAAAAAGGAACAAGAAACAACATCCACCACCAACATTTTTCAATGTGAATAAGATGTTTATAAACATTTACAAAATCTGAGTGTCTATTTACACTAACTCCGCCCACCAACGTGTGATTCGGCTAGTCAAAATTACAAAAGTAATCTAGCAGTCGTTAGCTCCTGTGCCGCAGATGGTAAAACGTGTCTTACAGTCATTTTGACACGATCGACCCCGGTTCGAATCTGGCTAACTTTTTTCTCCCTTTTCAAATTTCAAGTCACATCAGAAAAGCATTTATTTTAAAATGAAAATGGAAATAATCAAAAAGTTGAAAATAAAGTATAGGGTAGGGTTAGGATAAGTGTAGGGAGGTCTTTATTTTCCCTAAGGTGACATCCATTTAATAATTTGAATTAAAATTAAAGACATTATTGCAAACTGTCTTATAATGTATTTCAATACTGAGGTGCAGATAATTGCCACTATTTGCAATAAGTAGAATAAATAGCAGAAAATCCTGCTGATTTAACAGTGTAAATAGAATCTATATCTATGTGCACTTAGTGTAAATAGCTGCTGCCTTATAAAATATCCACAAAGAAAAGTTGACAGTAAACTGACAGGAAGGTACGAAAACTATAACAAAACTATCTTCCTGACACAAAAACTTCTGAGCTGTGTCTTCACAGACAAAGACATTCGATCACATGTTTATGAATAACTCTCTTCTCTTTCAGTTTGTCAGGATCACTGTGGTGTCTCTGAGGCTCTGGTTCGTCTGGTTCTGTCTGGTCTGCTGGGAATCACCACAGTTGTGTTTCTGGTTGAGCATCTGAGGTGCTGCTCATCTCAGAGAAGAGCTGCTTCTGTATGATGGTGACTTTAAATGGAATCCTCAGCCCTTGTTGTCTTGAGAGTCCACACAGTGTCTTGTATTTCCATTTTCGTCATCATCCTTTTTAGGCTCCATGGTTCAGGTCCTTTTTTGAACGCTTGTTATTGTCCACCGAACTCTTTATCACATCCACCATCTCCAAGGATTCATCTGTGGTTGGTTTACTTGCTGATTGTAGGGGGAAAAAGTGTTTTTCAGGGCTATTAAGTTCAAAGATATGGATATAAATCATTCTATATCACTTTTTGTAATATATTTAATTTAGTCATCTATGACAATAATAATTATGTAAAGTATTTCTCAGCAAATATTGATGTGCTTTACCTAATTCATTTGAATAAAAATCAGTATATTTTGTTATTAAGTTAATTTACATTTTTAATGATAAAAAATACATTAAAATGCCATGCATACAGACAATGGCATGAGTACCTGCAAAAATTATATTATGCCAAACTATGTAAAATTACTTCTTAAAAGAAAATTTATTTGGTTTTCTCAAAGTGCAGGCCTTGTATGACTTAAGTTTCTTTAATATAGCTGATAATTTGACAAATCGAGATTAGTGAAGGTTTTAAAATATCAAAACCCTAAAAAACATCATATTTGTCATGACATGAATATTTGTCTGGACTGACCTCTGCTGGCTGAGCTGAGAGAAATGATCTCCTCGGGATGCTCGGTGTTATTCTGCTTCTTCTGTAGGGAGAAGAGAACATTAAATCACAATCAACAACCACTGCACATAAAAGATTTTAATACCAAAATATCATATAAACCAAAAAACAGAACAGGCTTCTCAAGCCAATCAGCGTTAAGAATTAATATATGCACATAATGAATGAAATCTACTATGACTTCAAATATATGTCTTTCTACAAGTTCCCCCCAAAAAACTGTATTTTACATTGCATAGTCTTAACACTGCTAATAGGTGTTACGATAATAATACAAAAACAGAAGTGTTGTCTAATTTTCCTGTGATAATACTTGCCTTTTGGCAGTTGATGATGTGGTTGATGACATAAATGATGACCAAAACTGCAGTCAACAATGCGATGCCCACAGCAATTATGTTCAGATATTCTAGTCTGATTGTCCACGGAGTCTCTTCAGGTTTGATCGGAGTTTCCAGTGATCATAGGCAATAAAGCAGATATGAAAAATGAATGAATATATGGAGATTCTGCTAATGGTGCTGAGCAGGTGCTCTGTACAGAACAAAACCTACAAAAACATGTAGAGGTGAAGCTCATCAACACAAACTTTGATGTGTTAGGAGTAGGATCTTGTGATGGGCCTGTGGTTTCACTCTCTGTGACTGGCTCTAGTTTAGTGGGTTTAATGGGCCTCATTTACGAAACGAACGTACAACAGAAAATTGGGCGTATGGTCGTTTCAACGCAAAACTTGGAATTTATCAATATGGACGTGAGTGGTGGCTACGATCTCACGTCTGGTCTCAGCTCGTGTACGCAAGTTTTTAAGTTACCAGTAGGCCTACTTGCGCGCAAGCGCAGCATAGTAAATATGGTGGAGAATTGTAGAACGAAAGCATTTTCGTTTTTATTTTCCTGACCGCCAAACGCTCATTAGTTGATCGTTAACCAGTAAGATTAGAATGTCTTTAAAACAAATATTTTTGCGCATGCAAGGATTTTACACAGATATTAAAACATGAGTGAAGTATGATTTTATGTTTATGTTAGATAATGAGTGGTTGTAATGCAAACAAATGTTACAAATATGGCAAAAATGGAACCATTTGGATTCTTGTGGTATGAGACAGGCTCGTGAGCCCAATGCTGTTTCAGTTTTTCTTGACATTTGTATGCTGTTTATAATGAATGCCACTATAGCCTAATTTGTGTTTTATTTTATAGTTTAATATATAATTTTATAACTATTTATTTTCCATTCTTCGTTCTGTTCTGAATATCGTTAAATGTAAAATATTTGTTGTATAGGGTGAGAGGAACTAAATAGACTGTTTATATTTACCACTATTTTAATATAGCCTACATATAAATTACATAAATTAATGTAGCCTAATTGTTTGCAATTACAAGGTTAACAGGTGTTTTTGGAGTAAGATCAATTTCTCTTTCATGAGAGTAGCTTCTTCCTCTTTTTGCTCGTCTTTGTTTCTCCGTGTCGTAAACTCAGGGGCGAGGCTTCTAAACCAGGGTGTTTTTAGGGGCGTGATATTCAAATGACGATTGTTTTCATGCCGCCACATTTATCAACGTGCGATCATTCGTACGATAAGATTGGCAGCATACGAATGTTTCATGAATCACACGTGAACTCTGTCGTAAACTGATCTGTGCGCACGAGTCTGCGCTCTTTTCACGTTAGATTGATAAATGAGGCCCAGTGTGTTTAATCATTTCTTCATTTGTATTCAATATATTTCTATTCTATTCTATTCTATTCTATTCTATTCTATTCTATTCTATTCTATTCTATTCTATTCTATTCGGTTATAAGGCTGTCTTAAAATTAAAACCAAGTTTGCCCATATTAGAAGTTTGGTGAACTCTGACACAGTTCAAATATTAAACATTATTTTAAATTGAATTTATTCAGTGAACTCTTCAAAAAATGGGTTATAGTCTGTAAGATCTTTCAAAAACTTGGAAAAGAATCAAAGTATTTTTTTACTGTTAATTGTTAAATTATGCCACATTCACATTCCAACAGTAGCCTCTTATCCAAATTAGGGTCAGTATCATATCAGTACTTTTTTTAACAACACTGTAGATTTTATATAAACTAACCGTTGACCGTGACTTCGAAGAATTTCTCCTTCAGTAAGTTATCGACGTCGATATAAGAGACAATGTAACATCCCTCATCACTGGTTCGGGCATCAGCGAAGGTTACTGACGAACTCTCCGTGTCAAACCTGAATCTGTCGGATTTCTTGACGGTGCAGCCACGCTTCTCCTCCTCAGGGGAACAGTAGCGGATAATGGGCTCTTCTGTCCTGTTTTCGCACTTTTTTTGTAACATTAATGTCACTCGGCTCACATTCCCCGGTATTTCGACGTTTAGGGTGACATTTTCTCCAATGTTTACCTCCACTCTCTCCCTGTCACTCACAGCACCTGATAAAAAAAAATGTATTTCAGAAAACTGACGGACACATATTCACACTTTATATCAGGGTTACCAACTTGGAGTGAGATTTCTTATTATTTTATTGTATTTTTTTTGGGGGGGGGGGGGGGGCGGGGGCGGTCAGTATCAATTAATGTGTATATACTGTAAAAATAAAGGGGAATAAAAATCTTTTGATGAATCCAGTCGAATGTCTTTTTAAGCACCATTTTAAACTTGGTTTAAATTTAGTATTTGCTTGCATTTATTGTGTGTAATTATACGAGTATTATTAAAAAAGGACGTAGGCCTAAGTTATTAACTTTTTAAATTTCTCATTTAAAAATCTAGTGTTTATTTTTGTCTAAATATGTGTTCAAAAGAAAAATTAAGCAAGTATGACCTGCAATATTCGAGATATATTTAGTAAAGAGCCATCAGGTAGTGGGTAAATCATGGCATTACGAATGAAAATAATTTGTTTTACCTGACCACAAAATGACTCTAATTTGCATATTTGCATTGTAATTTAAAACCTTCCTATTTTAACCTTACACTACACTAATTGTAATATACATATTAGAAAACCATAATAATTGCACAAATAGTAGGCCTATTTAGTACCAAAAGATCTCTTCAAAATATTAAATAAATATTATTGAACTAAAATATGCAACACTTATTTAACTGAAAAAAAATAGTTAAGCAGTTTGGTCACATTATAAGTAAGTAATATCTGAGGGTTAAGAAATCCATATTAATGTTGCCTCTACATCACTCTCCAGAATAAAGTGATACTGTAAATGCCATCGACGTAATAATCAATGCATAATATGCTGTCATGTTCACCAAAAAACTGCTGCAAATAATACCAGTACAATGAAGCTGTCGTCTATCCAACTTAAACCCATTCAAATGTACTGTCCTGTCCACGCTGGGTTGTTTGGAGAGCGCTGTGGGTCACGTGACCGCGCGGAGACACCGGCAAGTCAGTGATCTGGAAGAATCTATGTGTTTATATTTTGGGATTTTTGAGTTATTAAGTGCGGCATTTATTGTTTTATTTTTAGTGTTTAGTGTTAAAACGTACAAAATTTGTAATCTGAGACTTTGTTTCATACCGCAAGCAGGGTTGTCACTTTGGCGTGAGGTTTACACGGGCAGCGCGAAAGCGGATGACTTATTACTTGAATTGTCGCTTTGGTTCCTCGGGGTACGTGAGAGTTGGCAACCCTGCTTTATGTAAGAACGACAAATAGATATAACGTATAACTCTGCTTTACTTACCGGCGATGGCAAGACAGGTTATGATGAGCAGGAAGAAGCGACGCATTTTAATGAGTTCTGCTCGACTTGTCCCTTGATTTAATAATAATAAAAAAGTCTAGCGGCTACGTGATCTATCCGGCAATGAATGTGTCAAAATAGATACGCACGCCAGGTATTGAAAGACCTGTATCAAGCGCTCAGAGCGGTGACGTTTATTGTTGTGCAGTCTTTGGAGAGGTGTAGCGGTTAGCATCCAATCAGATCACCTTATGCAAATACCCTGGTTCAGATGATAGCCCGCGATCATGCAATACCAGATGTGATTGGCTGTTTTCACTACGGCCGCCCCGTGTGAATGTACCGGGTTTTTTTTGTGTGTGTGTGTTTAACATGTTCCCCCAGGGCTCCTATGTCTTCCAATGGCACTATGTCTTCCAAATCTGATATAGATATGGGCTATTAATATAGACAAAATGGCCACAGAGCACAAGATGGCTTTTCAGCTCAATAGTGTCACTGATTCTGAATCTAAGAACAACGATGACTTAGAAGAAACCTCGAAAAAGCTTGACTTGAGTATTCTCTGTTTGATGGTTTGTTTTGGTGATGATCAACAGCATAAACATAAATATGTTCCACTCATCTGTGAATTAAACATAAGAAATGTTTTGGACAGAGTTTGGCCACTTTATATTTCACAGATGCTTCACACAATCTCATTTACATGTCCCTCTGATAATACAGCAATCCATTCAAACCAAATCCCAAAGATTTACTTATATTTAAAAAAAAAAACGTTTTGTTGTTGAATGTGTTCGGTCATATTTAATGAGAGACACTAAACATACAGCGACCACAGAAGAGAATGTGATCACACTGTATTCTTCTCACAAATATCAGCACATCTGTTGTATTTATCAGCAAAATAATCATTTGAAGAAAAACAGGTCAGTTTTGTAACCAAAATATATCACAGTCTGATGATAGGCACGAGTTTCTAATTTATTTCTCTTGATATCATGAACTCATTAGCAGTGAAGGGTTGATAACTGAATCCTCATGTTTAGTTTCCTCCAAAAACCAAAATGAAGCAAAATTAAACTCTGAGCAATAAAACTAAAAACATACAGATATAAGACAAAGCAAAGGGAGTTGCTTTCCACAGCAAAACATCATCTCCACCCCTGATCTATAACAATACATCTGTTTCACTTTAAATACTTTTCAACTGCTATAACTGAAGTCTTATTATACATCTGAAATAGATGCAGTCACCACATAACTAATGTCTATATTGTCAAAAATGTACAGTAGTCATACAGTAGGGATTTCAAATCAGTGGATTTTTTAAATACAAAATAGAAAACATCCAATTCAGGTTAATACAGCTACATATAGCCAAAAATATAAATACACAAAAGTACAAAAAAAACAAACAAAGCTATGTAGGATTTTGTGATGTGAAAGTTGATGTGTGTGAAAGTCTAATCTGTAGTGCATCAATTGCCAAACACTGTCTGTAGCTGAAGTTGATAGCAAATGATTATTCCAACCTCATGTAATGAAAACAAGCCACAGCTCTCAAACGGCAGACTCTTCCTAACAATCAAAAATAGTCCAGACTATGTTCTCACATCAAAAATAACTCTAAATCCATATTCAAACTGAACCATGATGTGGTGTCCTCACCAATAAAGAGTCCTTCTAAAATGCATACAAATACACTGTTTCAAACTCTTAGTATCAATCCAAAATAGGCCATACATACATGTTCCATGTCTGGAAAAAAAACATCAGCAATGTACACTTTTTAAATAAAAAATAGAAAAAAAAAACTCCTTTAGACTGGGCTTGAAATGACACATTTCCCAACCAGGACACAGCACAATGCTTTCAGCAGGTGAGCCATGCTGCTACTGCTGCTTGCTATTGCTAATTTTGGCGTATTCCGCACCACAGGCACATACCGCCACCAACTGTTTCTATTCATACATAGGTGATAGTCCCACCACTATTCATATTTTATTTATTGTTATTGTTCATTTTATTTCGGGTTCACCCAAGCTGTATTTCTGGCTGCTGCGTGCACAAAAAAAATAAATAAATAAAAACAAAAAAACACCGGTTTGCGTATTACCAAAATTAACCATGGTTTTATCATAGAAAACTGCTTAATTTTATTTTGTGGGATTTCTGAATGCTTGAGACTATAAAATCAATCTGACAACTGTATTGATAAAACCATAGCCATAGGTTATTGTCTAGAGCTACAATTGTAATTTATAAATAATCCAATTTAATTAAAAGTTATTTATTTACTTTTATTAAAGTTCTATTTTGAGGCCTTATAGTAAGTGTTTTTTTTTTTGTTTGTTTGTTTTTTTTTTTGAAGGAGGAGGAGGGGGCACAACAATACTAATCTGCTTAGGGCACCCATCTGGCCAGCAGCGGTCATCACAATGTCAATCACTGCTACTTTGAGAGTGAATCCCGCATAAATATGCAGATGTGATTCCCGAAACTTCGCAACGTGTGTGTGGTCGAAAAACAAGGTTCTACATTTTAAATGGATTATAGACTAGAAAGCTTGCAAATAGTGCTCATAACCACTAAAAAGCTGTCGCTCTGTTTAGCGAGTGGATACACGATGGAGGCTATTATAACACACACCGTGCCGCGAATCGTGCCCCCACCCTTGATGAAGTGCTTAAGTAGCTTTAGGCCTGTGTAATAGCCTACTGAAAATTGTGAAACAGTAATATTTCCTGTGGTGACAAACGTTGCCTGTTATTAATTTGACCCATAGCCTATCACATTTGCATACCTCTGCTTAACCATTAATGCGATTCAGATGAAAATTCAAGCACTGCGTTGCTCCAAAAAAAAATATAGCTATCCCTAAAACAGGCCTTTATAACACTTGTACCAGTATGTCGTCCAGGTTTATTTAATAAAGAGGCTACTGTGTCGCTTATTCAGCAAAATGAGTAATTAAATAAAATAAGTAACCGTAGCCTATTTTAACGTGTTAAACATATTTATTTGTTTGGATTTGAGTCTTACCTTCATGAACTGGACGCCATTAGTCTATATGTTTGTAACCAAATCGAAAGAGAAAGTTTGGGAGAACAGTTGGAGAAGAGAACACACCTGTATGTGTCGCGTGGCTCTAGTCTCCGCCCTCAAAATTAGACCAAAAGCAGTTTTCTTTTGTATTTCGCCCTCCTCTAATTTAGTGTTTTAAAAACTTTCTTCATGTTTAAACGTTCACTCATGCAATCGGTAAAATCTGATCGCACAGATCACGAACTTCTAACTTCTGTTTATTTCTGTCAGCTGGTTTTCAAACACGTGCTTTCCAAACCTGCGCGTTATGATATGATATGAACTTGATTTACTATTTCAACAGAAACTTTTAATCCATCACACCACAGCTATTTTGGAGCTAGTAGAAAATCAAACACATTCAAATGCCCATGTTAGACGTTAAAAAGAGAAGAATGAATTTTAATGATACTGAGTACAAAAACTAATAAGTCGACATGTGGAAATAGCGGATGTGTGATATCAGAAAGAGAGAAAAACTGGTGGGAGGAAAAAAAGAGTAAAGCTGTGATTAATTGTTCATTGTTGGAAGGTTTTGGTGCCATCTAGTGGTACAGCAGATTTCAATTCCAGTGTGTCACTTAGATGTGGGTTTTTATTGTTTTTTAATCAGTATGGAAGATAAGGTCCCCCTATAAATATGGAAGGGATGAATTTCTTAACACCTCCTCTTCTAGTATATAATTAATACGTAATCATAATTTTTATTAAAACCTAGTGTAACTATTCTGATGTTAATGATACAGCAATGTCTGTGTTTGGGTCTGGAACCATACATGACTATCATGTAAAATGGAAATGTAGACTTTAATCAACATTGTACTGACTTTCACTTGACATTGTAATCACCAATTTACCTTCTTTTTTTATTTATTATTAATTTAGAGTATAATTTAGTCTGTTTTATTGTTTGTATTTTATTTTAAGTGTAAATTTAATATGTGTGTATGGAAGGGTGAGTGCTTGTTCACCTGTTCTGGTGTTCTATTGTTACTAGTTGATGTGGGGTCATAAATAAGCTAAACATATTCAAAGAAAAAAAGAAACGGAAACAGTTTATAGGCCTGGGCACGTATTCATGGTAATTCTTAGCAAAGAGTTGCTCCAAATGACAATATTCTAAGAAAATTCTTAGAAATGTGGCCATTTCTTCTTACAATTAAGAGAAGATCCAAGTAAGATAAAAGTTTTTCACAAATCATCTTAACCCTTAAAAGGAGCTCTTAAGATCAAAAAGTGTTAGGAGTAGAGAGAATGACTTTTAAGATGCTTAAGAGTTTCTTTAGTAGAGGGAGAAAATAGCCGAATGAAGAAGAGGGAGAAGAGATGTGTTGCAGACAACGGATGACAGTGAGTTAATAAGACGCTAGAGATTAGATCAAGGGTCTTCCACCTTCTTCAGGGTTAAACATCTTAGGAGACATAGAGCAGGGACCCCCAATACAAAACGTTCCAAGCAGAGCTACATATTAAGCACATTGCCTTTTATATGAATATAAACTAACCTCTGATTAAGAAAAAAAATCATGTTTGTTAGGAAAGCATTTCAGATATGCACATTGTTGCTGCACATGCATGACTGTCTGTATATTACTTTTGATTGTTAAAATTGAGATTTTTGCATCATACTAAATGTGATTGAAATCCCAATTCATTAGTTTTTTGCAGTTGTTGTAAATTATTAGCTTATAATGGATTTGCAAAGTCATACATATTAATTTTACAAGTCATTTAGCTTCAAGTTTATTAAAAATTACCATTTTAATTTTACAGTTAGAAGTATTTCCTTGAACATTAGCTTCAAGATTATGCTTCAAGAGATTGATAGCAATCCATTTTGTGGTGTTACCCAATATCTATACTCCAAAATGATTGAAAACTGCTGGATCTTGAAATGGCTGCAGTATTCTGTCATGAAATGCTCTTGAGGCAATATTATAATATAAGATCCAATCGCAGATTTATTGTAGTCCCAAAACAGTTGTCCACATCAAGGAAAAAAACAGAAAACATGCACAAGGTAATCCACAAACATATAACCCACAAACACAAAGTACCACGAGCACAAGGTAACAGAACTCAGTACTGCAGAAACCAAAGACACAGACCACAGTGTATAAATACAGCTGAGCTGAGTATCTCAACCACACACAGCTGAGAGTGATGGACCAATGATAGAAGCAAGGGATGATGGGAACTGAAGTCCACAAGCACTGGGCAGTGATCCGGAAGGAGTGTCCTCTGGTGTCTGTCATGGAGACTCCAGCAGAAGACTGGGACGATTCCACTGTGTGCTGCAGCTGCTTCACACAACTTTACAGTGAACTCACTCACAGTTTCATTCAGTCTACGCTCAGATAATGTTCTGTAAAATTCATCTTTTACTAATTTCATCTTTACTGGCATGCTGAAATTCAGAATGATTTACAGCAGTTTCAAAATCATGGAGTTCTGACTCTGTCAAGATATGTGTGCTGGGTCACTTAAGCTATAGCAACATAGAGCTGCATTTTTCTGGACAGCACTCTCTTAAACAAAAAAAAAAAAAAAAAAAAAAAAAAAAAAAAAAAAATTGTAGCATGTACGGATGGCAAACTCTCCGCAAGTCTCTCTATGACCTCAGGATCTAGAGCATCAGCTGCTTGTAACTGCACGATGGAGGTTGCAGAAGGAATGGTTTTAACCCCTTCTACCCTGATCTGAACCCTCTGTCTTGCTCCACATACTTCACCTGCTTTCACAGCTTTATTCACCAGTCCTGTATTGTTCTCTCATCTACATAAAGACTGTAAATCAGGATAGCTTCCATCTGACTGCTAGTCTTCTAGATTTATGGTCTAGTTTAAAAATGGTCAGTCACTAAGATAAAAAGCTGTTAAATAATAGTTCAAATAAAAGATAAAAAGCTTTTAAATAATAGTTCATTGTTGAACTTTTTTCTGCAATATATAGTTGGTAACATCTGATCTTGTGGTCAGTGTGCCACTTCCTGATGAAAGTCATAGAAACTGAAAATCTTCACTGATGTTCATCAGATGAGTTCGAGCTTCAGTGGCAAGAGAACCGAGAGAATCAACACACTTATAATAATACCTGATAACTGATCAAAATGTCCTTCAGCATGTGGTTTTTCACTGTGCTTTTCATCAGTATGGAGGGTAAGCTATATATTTTAAGTATATTCTCTTTTTTCTAGCAGTGTATTGTTTTAGTGGTTGTGGTCACTGGGCAGGTGATTTACTGGAACATTTTCAGCAGTTTGTTTTCAGTTCATGCTGCGTACAAGTCTCGTACTTTTCACAATTTCTCTAACATGACAGTGTTTCTGAAGTCTGAGATCTAGAAACAGTAAGATACTGCTCTTCTGCGATCTTCTGAAACCTCAACATAGTCTAGAGATACTTGAGACTACTTAGAATAAAAACTGTAAAATGTAAAGTTCTTTGTGCTTTTCAGTTAAACATATAGAGACTTATCACTAGTTTGTGAGAAAAAGCAGCATAAATGTAAATGTACCTTTATAATAGATGCATTACCTATTTCCTGACACAGTTTTTTTGTTTCCTTTGTAATATTTTCCTTTGTAATATGTAGTCACTGAATGCATTTTGTGGCAAAGCAATGATAAAAGACCCACAGTTTAGCCCACATTCATGCTGTTCTGTTCACTAAGTTTTAAAAAGGTCACCCAATTATAAAGAAATTAGTCAGTGATTGTGAAAAGAAATGGTGAACTGCATAAATGTTTCTATAGATTGTACAGAACAGTGTACAGAAATATTAAATTATGCAACAATGTAAAAAAAAAAAAGCATTGTCACTGTAAAAATCATATTACAAATGACAATTTAAAAGGTATCTATTAATAGAGAAACATTATTACATGTAGAGACAGTACAAGTAATATGGTATATCTAAGCAGTTGTTATATTCTTTCAGATCTTGTGAATGGCAATGAGTTAAAGACTGTGATGGAGGGAGATGTTCTCACTCTACACACAGGACACACTGAGAGTCTCAGTGAAGTGATGTGGCTGTTTAAACGAGGTGATCAAACTGTTCGTATCGCACAGATGTATCAGGGTTATGAACCCTTTTATGATAAGAGACTAACCAGCAGAGTGAAAATGAACCCAAAGACTGGAGCTCTGAGCATCTGGAACATCAGCAGCAGCGATGCTGGACTTTATCAAGTTTCTCTCCACAGTGGATCCGTCTCAGAGAAAAGCTTCAGAGTGGATGTTTACAGTAAGTTTTAGCTGCAGCTGGTTTATAAAAATAGCAAAAATGATCAAAATGGAAGAGAGGTTCACGAGTAAACATCTTTTTGATAAGATCACTTAACACTCTTAAAAATAAAGGTGCTTAAAATGTTCTTCACAGCAAACGTCATAGAAGAACCATTTTTGGTGCCACAAAGAACCATTCAGTCTGAGGTTAAAGGGTTAGTTCACCCAAAAATGAAAATTCTGTCATTAATTACTCTCATTATCCTCATGTCGTTCCAAACTGTAAGACCTCAGTTCATGTCACGGTTGGGTGAAGGGATGAGGCGAGGACTCAAACACAGGAAGATAAGGGCTTTTATTAATAGTAAAAAATAAACAAGGGCGGGCGAGGCTACACACATCCGACAATACTCAAAGACATAACATTGAACATACCCAGCAGAGGACTGCAGACACACAGAGAATAAATAGGGAACCAAACGAGGAGGCTAACGAGGGAGTCACAGGTGGAGCAACTAAAACAATAATGACGTAACAAGATGGACGGGATCAGACAATAGACAGGAGAGAGAGCACATGGCACCAAACAAACACAACACAAGCCATGTGCTCACAGAAAAACACAGTGTCCTCTGGTGGCCATCCTGAGCATCACCAGCTGAAGACTGTGACAAGTTCATATGCACTTCTGCAAATATTATCACATTTATTTATGTGTTTGTTTGTTTGAATCTCTCAATAGTTTACAACAGTAACCAGGCAGTGAAGACAAGAAAAAGATATAAAATTACAGTCACTTGTAATCATCACCTGCAGTCTCTCACTATTGTAGAAACAGACAAGACCCACGAATCTGTTTCCACAGAACAGCAGAATATCAAAGCAATGCGCAAAGTCTCTCATTAAGCGTTTTCCTCACGTAGAAAACCATATGGCTTACTGCGTTAAGACAGTGATAATACAAGACCAAATTCAAGGTACATTTTATTAATAAATGTAATTTATAAGGCAAGCAGGTGGCCAGAATATGAATGAAACGTGCAAAGTTGCACTTAAGTGTTTTGCTCCTATACCATAAAACACTTAAAGTGACGTCACAGATGTGTAAGTGACATTGTAATTTTTTGGGGGTGGGTTAAAAATAATGTGTTCTGGGCCCTTGAAATCATCGCCAGCAGTCACTGGCATTCATGCATTGTTGATTTTCCATCTTTGATTTCCCTGCAAATTCCTGTTTAATTTCCTGCAAATTCCTGTGTTTTTAAAGGGCCTGTTTCTGTTCCTGTCTTCAGGTCTCCAGCTGTTGTAAACCAAACTCAAGGTGAGACCTCCACCCTTTTTTGTTTGTTCATTTAGCAGACCACAACCAGCTGTTCAACATATAGATATGAGAAGATTTCAAACAAGAAAACAAAAGGTGGATTTAAATAAGCAAACCCTTAAGGTTACATAACATACACAGTTTCACCTAATCTCATGTTAATCTTGAGTACCTATAGAGTAGTACTGCTTTCTTCATATCTCCAAAAAGTATTTAGTTTTATCGTATTTATAAAAGAAAAAAACAGCTTTCCGATTCTCTCCGGAAAAGCCGAGCTCCTGGAGGCGTGCCGTCACTGAAATGACGAGAAAGGCACTTGCTACACTCCGTTGCTGCCCCCGGAAAAACAATCCACTGTTCGTGTGACGCTGGGTTCTTTGTGAAGCTGAACA
Source organism: Cyprinus carpio (assembly GCF_018340385.1). Taxonomy (NCBI): domain Eukaryota; kingdom Metazoa; phylum Chordata; class Actinopteri; order Cypriniformes; family Cyprinidae; genus Cyprinus; species Cyprinus carpio. Next base: position 21,322,160 of record NC_056619.1, on the reverse strand, counting down.
CTGTAAACTTTCCCTCACATCCAAAAACACACTTATTTGGAGACATTCTCGAACAAATCCTATGCAGTGCTGCCGTCGATTTCCTGATGAAGCGCATTGATGGGCGCGGTCTCGCTCTCCTCTGGTCCACGTGTGCGCGGGCGCGCTTTTCCGAGAGAAATGCTCATATAAGGAGTTCCACCATCGTCTACGTCATTAGATCCACGATCAAAAAAAACAGCCGAAACTTGTACCAACCCTGAAGTAAGATTTTCAGCACAGAAATTCTCCATCATTCGTCCCAATTAATTTTTAAAACTTTGGCCATGTTTAGCATGAGAATCCATCTCTTTAACACTGTGAACAACTCTGAATACATGAAACACCATTGTAGCCCCCCTTTAAGTGAGTGAGTGACAGCCAAGTATGTTGACCCATACTCAGAATTCATGCTCTGCATTTAACCCATCCAAAGTGCACACACACAGCAGTGAACACACACACACACCGTGAACACACACCCGGAGCAGTGGGCAGCCATGTATGCTGCGGTGCCCGGGGAGCAGTTTGGGGTTCGGTGTCTTGCTCAAGGACACCTCAGTCGTGGTATTGCCGGCTGAGACTCAAACCCACAACCTTAGGGTTAAGAGTCAAACTCTCTACCCACTAGACCACAACTTCCCCCAAAGTGCGCACACCATGAACACACAGCAGGAGCAGTGGGCAGCCATTTAACCCCCAACTGCCCGGGGAGTCGTTGTATTGCCGACCCGAGACTTGAACCCACAACCTTAGGATTAGGAGTCAAATTCTCTAACCACTAGGCCATGACTTACTGTTTTTCTATTACTTATCAAATAAATGCAACTTTGGTGAGCAGAAGAGACTTCTATCAAAAACATAAAAAATCTTATGTATTTCAGATACTTAAAGGTCATTTAAGTAATGCATTAACCCAAAAATTTATTTTCTTGTTTTTTAAACTTGCTTGATTTATAAAATACAAAAAGAAACATTTCGCACAAAGTCCAAGTTTGTTTTCAAGCTCAAAAATGGACAAAAAGCACCACAAGTATCAAAAGGAACCTAAAAGTTGTCCGTGTGGCTTGTTGCTATTCAAAGTCTTCTGAAACCAGTGTATAGCATTATTTGAGGAATTAAACCCACATTCAAGTTGAAGCAGAGCTGGGATTTGAGAACAAATGCAGAGGGGAGATTTATGAGTAATAATGATTTCATTTAGGTATTTTTGTCAAGTAAAAATTGTAAGATGACTTCAGAAATTAAGAACGTTATAATGACAATTTAGAATGTTGCGCATATGGATACTTTTGTAATATTATTTTGTCTATTTTGTTGTAGTATTATCTTAAATCGATCTGATTAGATGAGCCACATTCAAAATGGTTGTAAAATGCTACTATTCAATGGAAACCATAACTGAAATGAGAAGCCAGAGTTACAATCACTTTTCTTTGAGTAAATGCCATTTAAGATGAATCGCTTGATGTATTCCCCAAATTGTAAGTCGCTTTGGATAAAACCATCTGCTAAAGGAATAAATGTAAATGTAAATTTACCTTTCATCTTTCTGCCTGGTATGAGCATCTAAATTGCAGACTCAAAAACAAACTTTTCAGAATTGTATCCATGGCAAATAAAATAATTGGCAAGACTCAGAACCAATTAATACAACCGTATGTAGAAAGGACAAAGGTGGCGGAAAAAGTTAATCTTGCAGATAGTTCTCATTCTCTTTTTAGCCAGTTTGAGCCTTTGAAGTCAGGTAGACGTTATAGAGTTCCTCTAGTAAATAAAAATGTGTTTAAGAGGTCCTTTATCCCAAATGCAATTAAAATCATTAATTCAGCAAGTGTTTAATTAAACAGTAAGGCATGAACTGTATCTTTTTATTCTCTTTTATGTAATACGTGTACCGTGACTAGTGATTGTGATTCTGTATGTATGTTGTTACTAATTTTGTTGTGCTAATGAGCCAAAGACAATTTACCATTCAGGTGGACAATAAAGTTACACAATACAATACAATACAATACAAAACCATATTGTGCTTGCTGAAACAGAAGACTAAGTAGAGAGATTATAATGCCAAGTGAAGGTCTGCGTTCTTCTAGATTTATGGTCTATGTTGATTTACAAATTCTCAGTCACTAAGATAAAAGGTTGTTAAATAATAGTTCATTGTTGAATGTTTTTTTTTTTTTTTTTTTTTTTTTTTTTGCTGCTATATATAGTTCGTAACATCAGATTTTGTGGTCAGTGTGTCACTTCCTGATGAAAGTCATATAGAGACCTTAAGTCTTCACTTAATGTTTATCAGATGAGTTCGAACTCCAGAAGGGTAATCAAGATAATCAACCCAACATATAATAACACAATAAGTGTTCAAAATGTCCATCAGCATGTGGGTTTTCATTGTGTTTTTCATCAGTATGGAGGGTAAGATAAATCTTTAAAACATATTTACTTTTCTCTTTTGTTTTAGTGTTTGAGGTCACAGATCAAGGGACTTACTGGACCATTTCAACAGTTTAGTCAATTCATGTGGCACACAAGACTTGTACTTCTCAAGTTTCTGAAAAGATAGAAAGTTTGTGACTAATTTATAGATCCTTCTGCACAGCAGCATAAAGAACATTTACAAATATTATAAATGCATTACTTATTTGGAAAGGGGACCACTTCCTGCCACATAATTTAGTTTCCTTTGTATACCATGCTCAAAACTTTACAGCAGCATTATTATAGTTTTTAATTTAGTTTTATTTACATTTTATTATTAATATGACATTTTGGTTGTGTTTTTTGTTCTGTGAATGTCTTTTTTTCAGTGTTTTCTAGTGTCCTCTGTTGTAGCCTTTCAGTATATTTAGTTTTTATATAGTTTTAGAATTTTAAAGTTTAAAGAATGGATATTATGTAAATATAAGTTATAAATTCATAAAATTTCTTTATAAATTCATTACATCTCAGAACCATAATTATCGTTAACTAGTGACATTTGTCATGTGTTATTAAGGCTGTGCATCAAAATTTGTGTTCATTTATTTTATTATATAGTTTTTATTAAAAATAATTAAATTCCAAGTTTGTTGCACATATGGTTCAAAACAAGGTCTGGAACTGCTGGATATCTGATGTTTATTGTATCCGAGTTCATACGGCAAGTAAAAACTTGGTGGCATGCCTGATTAAAACAAACAAAGGGACAAACACCGGCCCTTTGCTCTCCTTTATTTCATTTAGTTCTGGATGCTTAAAGTCTGGAGCAGTGTAGTTCACATGACATGAAGTTGAAGGATGGAACAGACTGACAAGATTCACAGATCCACTCATACAAACAATTAATCAAATATATCAACAATAAATGTTCTCTCAATACAAAATAATTAAATATCCAATCCAAATAAATAAAACAATACAAATGACAAATCAGACTTACTTAACACATCATCAGGGAAGAATTCAAAGGACATGGTTTGGTGTCCGTTTACACACTCCACACCTCATCACTGCAAAGGAAACAGAGGAAGGAAGTGAGGTCAGGGTGGTCTATGGGTAAGGTAGTGTGCTAGATTTGGTAGTTTAGTTTGTTTGTGGGGGGAGAGCGCGTGTGTTTGTGTGTGATTGAGTGTTTGTTTGTGTGGGTTTGTGGGTTTTTGTGTTCAAGTTGAAAATGAATGCACAGATAGACTGATGCTGTGCTCACTGTGTAGAAAAAGTGGCCTACTGAGAAATGGGTCTGCCAGCGATTGTTATAAAAATGCATAATATGTCTCTACATACAGAATGCATGCAGCAATTTATATACACCATGTACAATTATATTCAATTATGCAACAATTAAGTTTCAAAAACCATTGTCATTACCTCACTATATTGTTTAACTAGAAAGAAATCTAGAAAAACGTGTTAGAAATCAATTGTTATTCCTCTCTGTTCATCCGTCACTGTAAATCATATAACAAATGTCAGTTTAACAGGTATTTTATGCATACAGAAAAAAACTAACTCCAGAAATAGTACAAGTAATGTGGTAGTATGTTATTCTGCACATGGGTAGTTGAGGTCTGTATATTTTCTAGCACTAAATGTCACTCATATGTAACCAGTTGTTATATTCTTTCAGATCTTGTGAATGGTGATGAGTTAAAGACTGTGATGGAGGGAGATGTTCTCACTCTACACACAGGACACACTGAGAGTCTCAGTGAAGTAACATGGCTTTTTAAAAGAGGTGATCAAACTGTTCGTATCGCACAGATGTATCAGGGTTATGACCCTTTTTATGATAAGAGACTAACCAGCAGAGTGAAAATGAACCCAAAGACTGGAGCTCTGAGCATCTGGAACATCAGCAGCAGCGACTCTGGACTTTATCAAGTTTCTCTCCACAGTGGATCTGTCTCAGAGAAAAGGTTCAGAGTGGATGTTTACAGTAAGTTTTAGCTTCTTGAGAAAAGGGGGTGGAGGGGGGGGGGGCATCAGCAATATTCAGGGAAATGAGGGAATGTCTGTTTGGCAATATTGTCTCTTCAAATTAACTGGACAGCAATACATTGATTCATGTCTGGAAAAATGTTTTCAGCATCATTATACTTTTTTGTCATGAGGGTCTGGGGATGAAGTTTGCTGGGTTACATGCGAGTCAAGCCAACAGCTTACGTGGAGTTTGAAAAGTTGATTTTTTAAAAAAGAAAAAGTTCAAAACAGCTGGCAAATGTCCATGAGAGAAATGAAAAGACATATTGTAGAGCATGAATCAAGGATTCTACCACCTTCAGGTCTTGAATCCCTAAATATTGTCCTAGTTTTTTAATTCATAGATAAGTGAAATTTGAATATTTTGATCACTGAACTTGGAAAAGTCCCTGTTTCCATTTTTTTTTAACTGGTCACCTTACTCTAAAGTCACAAAAAAAAAAAAAAAAAATACAGTTAATTTAGTACATTCAAGACAAACGGCGAAAACAAAGTAGACTTGTATACAGCACATCTATGCAATAATTAGTTCAGAAGCCACTATTAGTGCTGAGTCAGTTATCATTTCTCATTTCATTGTTCATTATATTGTGCCAGCAATCACTGGCAAACATTCATACATTGTTCATCTTGCATTTTTGTTTTTCCCGCAAATTCCACCTCAAAGTGTCTTCTTTTCTTAAAGGGCCTGTTTCTGCGCCTGTCATCAGGTCTCTTGTTAGTGTAAACCAAACTCAAGGTGAGTCAACAGATTCTCAATCAAACCCAAATATAATATTTTAGACTACCTCCCTGTCTAATGAAAAACGTAAAAACATGATTTACAAAAGAAATGACACCCACACCCTACAACTTCCACGTATGGACAAAAAAAATATGACCGAAAATAAAAAGGTTTTCTCAAAATTAACTTCACAAAACAAATCTCTTCCAGGTACTTTAAAGCAGCCACAGAAGATGGAGGAGTTCTGCTCTGTGTTCTGCTCTGTAAGAAATGATCGAGGTGTGTTCATCTCGTGGTATAAAGGGAGTGAAATTCTGAACCAGACCAGCAATCCTGATCTCAGCATCAACCTCAGTTTAGCATTAGAGCTTCATTATAATGATTCAGAGACATACAGCTGTACAGCTGTGAATCCAGTGAGCAACAAAACTGTCCATCTTCACATGAAAGAGATCTGCCCACGACAGGAAGGTACGAGAAATCAAACTATTTTAAACAGAACTCTCTTCCTGCCACAACGACCAAAGCCACTGAATGACAGAACTGTTTACGAATAACTTTATATCTATACCTTTCTCTTCTCTTTCAGATGATCAGGATCACTGTGGTGTCTCTGAGGCTCTGGTTCGTCTGGTTCTGTCTGGTCTGCTGGGAATCTCCACAGTTGTATTTCTGGTTGAGCATCTGAGGTTCAGCTCATTTCAGCGAAGAGCTGCTTTTGCTTGATGACGGTACTTTTATTAGACGTCACAATGGCCAAATCCGTGATGGTGATGGAAGGCTATGAGGACTGTTGGCAGTGAGGCTGAAAGTATAAATTCAGAGCACCATTTGGGACAGGGCCATAAAGTATTAGCATTTTGACACTGAAGTTCATGTTCAGGGAGAAAGATCTGAAAACTGACCACCTATTACTGACACCCTTAAAAAATAAAAATATAAAAAAGGGATGTTTGTCCTCTTCTAAATATGAAATATGGAAACTGCCCATATTTATCCACTCATTACAGAGCAGAACACAATGCTGACATTTTCTGTGGCTGCTTCAAAAATCAAAGAAATTTCACACACAAAAACTTTCAGGTGTTGATTTGTACCTAAAACCAAAAATCGGTTAAAAAAAAAAAAAAAAAACTGTATTTTATCTGGTATACTAAAAGTCTTTATCAGCCTGAGAGTTTGACAGAGGAAGCAAAGTACGAGCAGAAAGTTGAAGACTAAGTCATGATGATATGATGAATAATCTTAAAAGACTTTAGTTGACTTCGTCTGAACAGCACAAATACAGCAAGTGTTGTTATACCAAACTGCTTCAAATATTCCCACATTTAAGACATTCTACAAACCCAACAATCATAAGATCAAACAACAATAGCAAGCATTGCAAGAGCAAGAAAAATTATTTTAAAAATGTAATAAAAACTAATACAAAGATTATTATTATTATTATTTTATTATTAAACATATACATCAAACTTTTAATAACAAAACTTCATTCAAATAATTATATTTATATTCATAATAAAATTATTATTATTATAAAGAATACTACATCAAACTTTCATATATTTTTTTTAATATATATTACAACTTCTTTATTATTATCATCATCATCATTATTATTATTATTATTATTATTATTATTATTATTATCATCATCATCATCATCATCATTATTATTGATTAAATTAAGTGCATCTTGATGGGTGCCGTCGAGGTCTTCTGGTTTCTTCTCTACCAAGCAGAGTTCTTCAGATGATTCATCTGTGTCACGTTCATCTGCTGATTATAGGAAAAAGAGAGTTTTGCATTATTAGTACTTATGTCAGTAAAGTGACAAATTTGTACAGGGCTATTAAAGTTAGGTTATTATTAACTTACAGAACAATATATTTATTCCAATGGCCACTTTTTATATAATCTTTTACAATTATATGTAATATCTATAAATGTTTTGCTCAACAAAAACTGATATTTGAGCATAATTCAGAAAAAAAATAAAAATAAAAAAAGTACAATGATCGACAATTTTACCAAAAATACATAAAAATGCAATCCATACAGAATGCATAAATGTGAAGGTTATTTTTGAATTACAATTAATTTTGACACTTTTTAAAAGGGCTAGAAAAACTGTGTAATCATCTCACAATTCTGATAAAGAAAATCTCAAAAGGCAAATCTGTCAAAAACCTTAATGTTTTAATATTGTCTTTTAAAAACACCACTCAAATAATGAAACTGTTTTGGATTAAATATTTGAAAAACTACAGCACAGACCCTTATGCCTGTCTGTCAGTGTCAGAAAGTTTCCTAAAAATATCTGATAAATTTAAGGTCTAGTTTGCCGCATGTTGTAAATTATTAAATCCCAATTACAATAATGTTTTTTTTATCATGATACAAAAGCCAAGCACATCATGTTCAGTGGACTGACCTCCAGTGATGCTTGATTGACTGTCTGTCACTTCTGAATCCACTGTGCAGTCGAGGAAATCAAGTTTCTTCTGTTTTTTCTGTAGAGGGATGAGAGATTTAAATAACACTAAACTGCACTGTAAAATATGATCACTGCTGATAACAAAACAGACCTGTTGCTATATTTTTGTGATAATAGGCTACTTACCTTTTTGCAGAAGCATACGCTGACAACAGTGACCACTGTGATTAACACTGAGAAGACCACTATGATGACAACCACCACTGTGCTGAAGTCTTGTGGTGGGCTGTCTTCAATGGGCGGGCCACCAGAAGACTCTAAAATTATTTTTGATGAGAAAAAAAAAAGATTCTAAAGTAATTTTTGTTGTTTTTTTTTTTTTTATTATTATTATGTCACATAGACAAATCATGCCCAAATAAAGTTATAATATCAATACATTTTCAAAGCACTATAGATTACTAACCTGTGAACACAACGGTGAACGTTTCCCTGATCGTGTTGTTCCCGATCACTTCGACACTGTATGTTCCTGCGTCAGCGGCATTGGCATCAAGAATGATCACAGAAACATTCTCAGATCCAAGCTGGAGTGAGACTCTGTGGTTGTGGATGGCGGGGCACCCTCTCTTCTTCTCTTCTATAGAACAGTAGCGGAAGATGCGAACTTGTGTGCTGTTCTCGTAACGACTCAGCGTCACTCGGTTGACATCCACATCCCTCATTTCAGGTGTTTTGACCGGAAGGGTGACGTTTTCTCCTCTTTTTACATCCACTGTCATGTCGCTTAGGGCACCTGATAAAATACATATTTATATTGCTTAGTGACGTTGTTGTTTTAAATGTATAAATACAACAAAAAAAAAAAAAAAAAAAAAAAAAAAAAAAACACACGCCCCACTTTGCACTCTATGGTTACCGCGGGCATAATAAATTATCACGCTCTCTGGCGTCTTTTTTGAAGATCATAGTTTATAACAGATGATAAATATATCCTAAATGTAAAAATATGTAACGTTATCTACTTCCGCTTATTGCAACACTCCAATCGCGCATATTTATAGTTTGCGTTCATTTAATTCAGCACGGCGAACTTCTGCTTCTTCTTTATTTTTAACCCGCCGAACTTAGTCACACCGTTTTTAGTACGTGATACCAATTCACAGAGCAGTGATGAAATGCACACGATTTTCTTTTCCAAGCTTGCATTTCCGGTAACAGGTGTTCGCATGCGTACTAGTGTAACAGGAACTTCACAGAGATCAACACGGAGAGCTAAACGCTGTAATGCGTTACTTACCGGTGAGGGCGGAACAGGTTATGAGCGTGAAGAAGCGGCGGATTTTCATTATTTTTGCTCGGTTCGTCTCTTGATGTAGTAGTAGAAATCTTTATGAGCGGCTACGTGTGATTCGATTGTCCCTGAAGCTCCAAACTGTGTTAAAACTGACTCCACGGCTGGAGTATTAGTAGCAGCTAAAGCGGGGCGGAGCGAGTCCCAAAGCCGCTTTGAGTCGAACCTCGGATACGACATTTTATACCTTGTGTGTACTTTCATAAAAGTAGACCTAACTATAGTTTCAGCGTCTCTCTGAATTATGCCTAAACTGTAGTTTACCTTTTCATAACAGTTGCTCGTTTTGTGGTATCGTCCATGACATTTCCTTTGTGCAACCTTCAACTATTGTCTACATTGATTTCAGTTGGATTGATATTATATACACGCTGCCCTTCAAAAAGGTAATTTCTACTTAAAGACAAGATTAAGATACTTTGTTCAATAATGCGTTTAACAAATTAGTCAAACCCCTAATATTGTTAAATAACTATTTACAATAGTTTTGCAAATCCATTTTATTATAATTTTAAAACGTGAAGTAAAACGTAAAGAGCTCCAAGTTGTGCCAAACCGAACACCGATCGGTGTTTGACATCAAAGTACCGCGAGAGCTGTAGAGAGCAGACGGCTGCTTAAGTTTTCGAATTGCTCTCGCGATACTTTGTCAAACACAGGACTGTCTGCGCAGCGCATAGACAGTAAAAGAAATGGACACAGCGACCCCATTGGAACTCAATTGAGACAAGTGAAGCCCGTTTTTAGCGATTTTTAGAACTTCCGTTTCTGACGCGCAGACTCAAACTAAGCTTGATGACGTCAGCAACCTGTCTGACAGATGTAAATCTTCTAGTAGCTGTGCGTGCAAACTGCCATCGTTAATCTTACATTTACATTACATTACATTTACATTTAATCATTTAGCAGACGCTTTTATCCAAAGCGACTTACAAATGAGAACAGTAGAAACAATCAGATCAACGAGAACAACAACGGTATACAAGTGCTATGACAAGTCTCAGTTAGTGTAGTACAGAACACGTAGCCAGGGTTTTTTTTTTTTTTTTTTTTTTTTTTTTTTTTGGGAATATGATAGAAAAGAGAAAAAAGGTAAGTACTAGTATTAGTTGGTTAAGTGCAGGCGAAAAAGATGAGTCTTTAGATGTTTTTTGAAAATGAGTAAAGACTTCAGCTGTTCGAATTGAGATCGGAGGTCATTCCACCAGCTGGGAGCAGTCCAGGAAAAAAGTCCGTGAGAGTGATTTTGAACCTCTTGGGGATGGCAACACAAGGCGTCGTTCACTTGCAGAGCGCAAACTTCTGGAGGGTGCATAAGATTGAACTAGTGAGTTTAGGGTAAGTTGGTGCCGTGCCCAGTGGTCGTTTTGTAGGCAAGCATCAGTACCTTGAATTTGATGCGAGCGGCTACTGGTAGCCAGTGTAACCTGATGAGGAGAGGAGTAACATGGGCTGTTTTTGGCTCATTGAAGACAACCCTCGCTGCTGCAGTTCTGGATCAGTTGTAGAGGCTTGATAGTACATGCAGGAAGGCCCGCCAGGGAGAGCATTGCAATAGTCCAGTCTGGAGAGAACAAGAGCTTGGACAAGAAGTTGGGTGGATTGCTCTGACAGGAAGGGTCTAATCTTCCTAATGTTGAATAAGGCAAATCTACAGGAGCGGGTCGTTGTAGCAATATGGTCTGTGAAGCTTAACTGATGATCCATCACAACTCCTAGGTTTGCAGAGACGGCGAGCTTGAGCGGGGAGTTCTTTGGCGTGAGTGAGCAGGAGTAAGTATTCTGATTAATTATTTTGTATAGTATTTTAAAATGTAACGCCAGTACGCCATATCTCTTGACGTCTCCCCGATTGCCGCGCGACTTCTCCTCCTGTCTGTACCGGTAATTTCTCTACTGTGCGACAGAGAGTCGAGTGGTTATGACGCAATCGTTAGCCTATTTTTACAAAAACTGTTTCTACGGTGCCATAATGTAACATAGAAGTTAATGTAGCCCTTTATACATTGTCGTGTATCTTAGAAATAAATAATGGACAAATGAGTCTTTAAAACGCCTCAGATGTAAAGTTAATTCGCTGTCAAAGTGACGCAAAAATGAATGGGAGTCAATGGGATGCTAACGCAAGTGAAGTTCTGCTACAAGATGGCGGCACGCGGCCGACTTCAACTTCCGGTCGACTTCCTTGCCCCCTGGCGCAGCGCCGCTTCAAGTCGCACACCTTCAGTCTTCAGTGTCACATGATCCTTCAGATATCATGCTCAGAAAACATTTGTATTGTTATCATCATTATGAAAGCTGAAAATACTTGCGCTGCTTAATGAAAGAGTATGAATGTTAGAGACACGGAGAGATAGTTTTCATGAATCACAGGAAGCTTGAAGAACAGTGTTTATTTGAAATATAAATCTTTTGACCCATTTAATTAATTATTGTGGAGTAAAAGTATTAGCTTATTTCTTTGCGAAGTTAAATTTAATAAAAAAATAAATACAAATAAAAGAAATTGTGATTCCTGACTTTGAATGATATTTTAATTATGCATTTTAAATTGTGGCCAAGTGTGCAAAAGTCTTTTTGGGCCATTGTATGTAAAGAGATTTTTTTTTTTTTTTTTTTGTCCTTGTAAAATAGTTTTAAATATTACAATTTTCATTTAAATACATGATTGATAAATGTGCCAGAATCGTTTAAAACCGTTTCATTAATTATGTGTCCTATTTTTATACATTCAGAGACTGCTAGTTAACTGTTCTTGGCAGGTCCAAGACCCATCTTTTTCTACAAATAAAATTACACACACACACACATATACATACACATATATACATATATATATATATATATATATATAGATTATACACACACATACATACACACACACACAGTACAGACCAAAAGTTTGGAAACATTACTATTTTTTATGTTTTTGAAAAAAGTCTCTTCTGCTCATCAAGCCTGCATTTATTTGATCAAAAATACAGAAAAAAAAGTAATATTGTGAAATATTATTACAACTTAAAATAATAGTTTTCTATTATATTTCTATTAAGAATATACTTAAAAAAAAAATAATTTATTCCTGTGAAGCAAAGCTGAATTTTCAGCATCATTACTCCAGCCTTCAGTGTCACATGGAACATCCATCTATCACATGATCATTTAGAAATCATTCTAATATTCGTGATTTATTATGCCGGTTGAGTGCCCTTGGAGACAGTTCTGCTGTCTAATGCCGTATTTGTTCCTGAATAAAGGTTAAAAGAACTGCATTTATTCAAAATAAAAAAAAAAAATGCAAGAAATAATATATATTCTAATAATAATATTTTCTTTACTATAACTTTTTAATCAATTTAACATCCTTGCTGAAATACAAAGTATTGATTTTATTTAAAAAAAAAAGAAAAAAAATTTTTTTACCCCAAATTACTGACCAGTAGTGTATATTGTTATTACAAAATATTAATATTTTAAAAACATAGCTTCTTTTTTTTATATATATACTTTTTATTCATCAAGTATCCTAAAAAAGTATCACATGTTCTGAAAAAAATATTAAGCAGCAGAACTGTTTCCAACTTTGATAATGAATCATCATATTAGAATGATTTCTAAAGGATCATGTGATAATGATCCTAAAAATTCAGCTTTTGCATCACATAAATAAATGATAATTTAAAGTATAATAAATTTAAAAACAATTATTTTAAATTGAAATAATATCACAATATTACATTTTTTTCTGTATTTTTGATCAAATAAATGCAGGCTTGATGAGCAGAAGAAACTTCTTTCAAAAACTTAAAAAAATAGTAATGTTTCCCAACTTTTGGTCTGTACTGTATATATATATATAATATCATATATATTATAATATATATATATATATATATATATATATAAAAAATTACCATCTCACACATCATCATGTTCACATCATACCAATATTCAGTAATCAAAGACAAATCAAGGCCATAGTCCCATCTTTGTTCCAGGACATGTGAGAGAGTAAGATGGGGAAGATATCCTGCTTATGAACAATATGGATTTTCTTTTAAATTGTAAAATATTAAGATAAGTTTAGCATGTGCAGGATGATGATGCATCAGCTGCAGCTGAGCGTTATAGAACATAGATTTTACATTTTGTTTTATAACTAAATTTAACTTTTACAGAATGTATGAATATTAATACTGATATTTTTTTTAAATGTCATTAATGTAAAATACTAAATCAACTATTCTATTTAAAATGTTATTTCGACAGTTTAGTTGAATAATTGAACAACCAGTAACAGACAAAGCTGAATCCCAGTAGAAGACGCTCATCTGAAAGGTATAATTATTCTATGACTTACATACAGGCATAGGAATATGTACATATTTAATTGCCCATATTTGAACTGATGTCATAATAGCAACACTATGAATGCAAACTTAATGTTTTCACTCTGGATGATTTATTGGTTGTTTTTGTGAGTGTGGATGTTTTTGTATTTTTGGGGGAAAAATTAAATAACCCTCCATTTCATCTTTTTACTTAAAAAAAAAAAAGAGAACATTTACACCACAAATCTAAAAGTATTGATGTCCACAAATCCCTCATTAACAAACAGATACAAAAAAATTTGATATTCAACACAATAGATCACTTTCTTTAGAGACACAAATTTAGATCAGCTAAAACAGTTTCAACTGACTAAATTTCACAGATGTTGATATTCAGATATAATGTCAAAATTAAAAATAGCACAGCCATTCATCAAAAGTGCTGAGATTTTGTGCCATTTAAGGTCAGAATGTACAAGTATTAACTAGTTTAAAAATAACTCAACATAAGGACCGCTTGACTGGTTGGGCCAGTTTATCAGATATTTACTTGCCTTTCCAAAACATTAAGTTGCCCCGCCTAAAAAATAAAAGTTATTGCATTTTGACAAATAACACATTGGTGGATCTTCTCCAAATAATCCTGGAATGGCCTATTCAACAAGTAAAAATAATGTGGGTCCATCGACTTAATACACAAATAATTGATATAAATAAATAATTCTCCCAACCTTTAGACTGATTTCATGGAGTTTGTTCATGGTCCTGTTTGCCCTTTTTGATTAATATATATTCCATGTTTCAGACCCATAGGAGGTATTACTTACCACAGAAATCATGAGACATGTGCTTGGTTTGTGTTGATCAATATTTGTGTACAGCAGTCATAGTAGACACTTGTGTATGTAAAGCTTAGTCATTTTTCACTTGTTTTTTTTGTGTTTACATGGCCATGTATATTATATTTATATACAGGTGTTTTGTGAATGTCATTTTGTGTCATGTCTTTACCACATCTGAGAATAAAACTTGAACACAGAACCAGTTGCTCTCTTTATTCAGCAAAATGCAACTACTCCCATGAGTAACTTCTGTTTGACATGAAAATTTACAAACTAATGAACGGTCTATTTTAGCCAATTGTTATTAAAATGTAAAACATTTACTTATAAGTTTGTAGAATAGAACTAAAACATTGTGAAAGCACTGCAAGGTTGCAGATTTCAAAAATTATTAAAATTTTTTGAGTCAAAATTCTTTATATGTGTATCATGTTTTTAGAATTTTTTTATTATTAATATATCTGGGCGAATATTTTTACATTAATGAACTATGACACAGTCTTCAGTTTAAATAAACATGGCAGAAAAGAGAAACATTACTTAATTACATTAATAACATTAATTTGTTTTTCCTACAACATCAACACTGCTTTTGCTGCTACAGTCATGTATATTTATAACCATGTGATGGTCAGCCCCGCCTCCTCACTAAGATGAATGCTTTTGTCTTTTCCTGGCTCAGAGTTGCTCTCAGATTGATCCTGAATCACTTTTAAACTGAGATTCCTAGTTAGAAAATGTTAAGCTAAATAAGGAGCTCTCTGAGACGATTCTTAGAAGCTTTAAGAATACAGGCCCAGATTTCAATTGGCTGTTAAATCACATTGAGCTGTCTTAGAATGCAATACACAAATTCAGGTGACGTGGTCCTCTGGTCTGAAATCAGTGTTTTCGTTGTGACTCTTAATTTTTTATAATGCGTGTAGTTTCAAACGGTGAACAATTAAACTGAAACCAGTGCCGTATTGACGTATTTTTTTTTTTAATTACACATCACATTTTATGTCACATTGTACTTAAGTTTTTACTTTCTCTTCTGCCAGGCTTGGGAGGGGCCTGTAGAGATGTCTAAGATAGATGTGTAAGAGTATGTAGTTTACTGTTGCTTACTGAAGGCCCTGACTGAAACTCCACGATACGCTATGTATGTATGTGTGTGTAATAGTATATAATATATATAAAAGATATATATAAATAGAGGAGACTGAGAGAGAGAAAGAGAGAGAGGAGAGAGAGAGAGAGAGAGAGAGAGAGAGAGAGAGAGAAAATAAAAATGATTTCTGACAGGAGGACGCGTCACTGAATTTACAAATCGTATTGAATAGCCTAACACGCAATATTATTTGCATATCCAAGACAGCGCACTGCGGATTTATAGCCAAATGAAATCTCAATATCAAACCGCAGCTAACTTTACTGCGACTGGTTAATGTGTATATGGTTACCGATTAATGGGTGAATAGGACGTTACATTAAATTCAAAACATGTTCGATATTGACTAAATATATATTTTGACTTTAATAAGATTCACACTCAATAAACAAGAATGAACCGTCCTCCGTGACTCTTGTTCTTTCCAACAACAAGCACTTGAAAAGATAAAACGCGGAAGGAAAAGACGCACGTGATGCAGCGTGACATCGCATATTTCAGAACAGCGGCCTTCTGTGTTGGGGGAATTAAAAATGTGTGAGCGAAATTAACTTTAGTTGTCTTTAGAATTTCTTGAGTTGTATTTAAAGACGCACGTGATGCAATTTTTCCCATTTTTTAATAATGTTTAAACTGAAAACGAAAACTCTTCAAAAACACGCGAAATCTTTTTTGAGGAAGCAGCGCTGATCCGATCGTTCAGACAGCTGATTATAGTTTTGGGGGTACTGAGACAGACAGACAGGGGGTCTTAAAAAACACAAAGAAATGTCTAGAATCGCACCTGCTGTCAAATATGCCTATTATACTCACTTGAGATGAAGAGAACCAGCAGAAGATGGCGCATTCTTCTATTATGTTTAGCTTCTGTGCGGTGTTGTGTCAAAACTCGCGTATAGGTACAGGAACGTGCTACCTGATTGGTCCCTGTCTGTATTAAACTCTACCTGTATATTTTTCTGATTGGCTGAAATTCACAACACCTGGTCTCTGCTGTGGTGAGAGCAAATCAGGTAACGCGGAGAAAAACGTACCTTCATTAGGGACTCCCCCAACAAGGAGCGGAAGTTCGAGAAAATTTATTTTAAATCTCGTGAGTGTTATGTTTCTATGTTTTGTGGTATTTTTTTTGGTTTTGATAGTATTTTTTTTGTTTTGATGCAGGAGCGTTCATCATGGATCCAGAACGGAGCAAAAGAAAGTGGGGCCCGTGTAAATAATAATTTTAAGAAAAACAGTTGCAGTGTAACCAAGATATATTGCAGTTTGATAATGAGCTTGATAACGAGTTTGTAATTCATTTCTCTTGATATCAAGAAGTCATTAGCAGTGAGGTGTTTTTAGTGTTGTGTTAATATTTTGGAGTTTTGTTTTGGTGTTGATTGTGTATTTTGTTGATAGTGTCCATTCACCAATCGGTCTGCTCAGCAGTTTTGAACACATGCCGTCTGCTGGACTAAGCACGCTCATTGTTGCTCATACAACTTTATTTTCACCACCTGCAAACTCACAAAGAGCTCATAAAAGGCACTTTTTACCTCCTTGTTGTCCCACGTTTGCCCTCTGCTTGTTTTGTTTTGGATTCACCACTTGTTCGCTTTGAGAAATCATGTTGCATATTGTCATTACATTCTGTTTTTGGATCATTTAGAAGTATTTGGTCCTTGTTGTGTTCACATTTTATTTGAACCGCACCAGAGTTCGTTTGGAAGCAGGCCGAGACCCATCTTTCAAGCGGTCTTGGTCCGTTTGTTTGGTGCCCACTAGGGTTAGGATGGTAGTGTTCACACTTACTCAAGTGAACCACACTAACAGAGCAATCACGCCAGAGTGACAAGTGTGAACACACCCTAAAATCGAGTCCTCATGTTTAGTTTTTTTCCAAAACCAAAATGAAGCAAAATTATACTCTGAGCAATAAAACTAAAAATCTACAGATAGAAGACAAAGCAAAGGGAGTTGCTTTCCACATCAAAACATCATCTCCACACTCTGAGTCTGGTTTACTGACGGATCGACTCGTGGTCTGATCTCGGTGAGGTTTAGCTGACATGAGAACTAATGAAAAACAAAGGTGTGAAAGCTGAGCTGGTGACAGCAGATCTTCATCACTGATGTTCCTGTCAGTGTCTGTGAGTCTCAGAGATGTTCAGTCAGTGGAGAACAGATCTCCAGCAGACGGGGAGAGGAGCTGAGACCGCCGGTGACGCTCGGGAGAAGAGAAAGATCTGGAAGACTCTGGATGTGAGACTTGAGCTCCTTCCTCACTTGTGTGACGCGAGCCAGTTTCTGCTTGTACTCCTGCAAGAACACCAGATGATCAATGAATGAAAGAATTGATCGCACAGCCAGTGTTTGGGGTCATTCAAATATTTTTAAATAAGAAATTAATACTTCTATTCATTAAAGATGAATTAAATGAATTTTCTGTGTGTTATTGTGTGGTGTTATTGACTCTGAGTGCTGAAAGCTTCTGTCACATGTACAAATTCCTTGTATGTGTGTTATGTTGTTTTTTTTTTTTTTATTTTTATTTTATGTAGAGTGTCAGTGAACATTTATATATTTATAATATTATAATTTTTAGTTTTAATGTATGAAAAGCACATAGCTAATTATTTGAAATTAATAATTCACAATAGTAATGTTTTTCTATTACTTATCAAATTATTGCAGCCTTGGTGAGCAGAAAATACTTCTATCAAAAGCATAAAAAAAATCTTATGTATTTCAGATACTTAAAGGTCATTTAAGTAAATGCGTTAACCCAAAAATGACTTTTTTTGTTTTTTAAACACAAAAAGAAACACAAGTCAAAGCTTGTTTTCAAGCTCAAAAATTGACAAAAACCACCAAAAGTATATCAAAAGGAACCTAAAAAAGTTGTCCATAATATAAGGAATCAAACCCACATGTAAGTTCAAGCAGAGTTTGGATTTCAAAACAAATGCAGAGGGCAGATTTATGAGTAATAATGATTTCATTTAGGTATTTTTGTCACTTTCAAATTGTTAGATGACTTCAAAAATTAAGAATGTTAGAATGACAATTTAGAATGTTGCGCATATGGATACTTTTGTAATATTATTTTGTCTATTTTGGTGTAGTATTATCTTATAAATCGATCTGATTAGATGAGCCACATTCAAAATGGTTGTAAAATGCTATTATTCAATGGAAACCATAACTGAAATGAGAAGACAATCACTTTTCTTTGAGTAAATGCCATTTAAATACTCCCCCAAACAGGGGCTCATACTCTAATATATAAAAATATAAACATATTGATAGTTGCTTTGAAACGTCAAGCAGTCTTGCAATGTGACGTCAAATCAACTTCCCAAGCTTTTTATATGTACAGATGGTCCTTAACCAGAATAATAAGTGTACTGCCGCGGAATTTGTTGGTTGTCACCGCTAAGTGGCGCTATAACCACAAACTCTGAAAAGTTAGAACGTGAACGTGTTGAGCTCATTTCCTCATGTATCACTGCTGTTGGGCTCTTTGAGGGCTGTGGTAGTGGATAAACTGATTGCAGTCAGGCTATAAACTAAGTTAAAATAATTCATAAAATAGGCTAAATGAGCATGTCTTAAATCATAAACACAGACAATAAATACAAGGTTTCAATTACTCCAGTATAAATGGCTGAGAACTGCTGGATCTTGAAATGGCTGCAGTATTCTGTCATGAAATGCTCTTGCGGCAATATTGAAGATCCAATCGCAGCTTTATTGTAGTTCCAAAACAGTAATCCACATCAAGGAAAAAAACGGAAAACATGCACAAGGTAGGCCTAATCCACAAACATAGAACCCACAAACACACAGTACCACGAGCACAAGGTAACAGAACTCAGTATTGCAGAAACCAAAGACACAGACCACAGTGTATAAATAAAAAAAATGTAGCATGTAAGGATGGCAAACTCTCCACAAGTCTTTCTATGACCTCAGGATCTAGAGCATCAGCTTCTTGTATCTGCACGATGGAGGTTGCAGAAGGGACCGTTTTAACCCCTTCTACCCTGATCTGAGCATCTGCTTTCACAGCTTTATTCACCAGTCCTGTATTGTTCTCTCATCTACATAAAGACTGTAAATCAGGATAGCTTCCATCTGACTGCTAGTCTTCTAGATTTATGTTCTAGTTTAAAAACTGTCAGTCACTAAGATAAAAAGCTGTTAAATAATAGTTCATTGTTGAAAGGTTTTTTCTGCAATATATAGTTGGTAACATCTGATCTTGTGGTCAGTGTGCCACTTCCTGATGAAAGTCATAGAAACTGAAAATCTTCACTGATGTTCATCAGATGAGTTCGAGCTTCAGTGGCAAGAGAACTGAGAGAATCAGCACACTTATAATAATAACTGATAACTGATCAAAATGTGGTTTTTCACTGTGCTTTTCATCAGTATGGAGGGTAAGCTATATATTTGAAGTATATTCTTTTTTTTCTAGCAGTCTATTGTTTTAGTGGTTGTGGTCACTGGTCAGGTGATTTACTGGAACATTTTCAACAGTTTGTTTTCAGTTCATGCTGCGTACAAGTCTCGTACTTTTCACAATTTTTCTAACATGACAGTGTTTCTGAAATCTGAGATCTAGAAACAGTAAGATACTGCTCTTCTGCGATCTTCTGAAACCTCAACATAGTCTAGAGATACTTGAGACTACTTAGAATAAAAACTGTAAAATGTAAAGTTCTTTGTGCTTTTCAGTTAAACATATAGAGACTTGTCACTAGTTTGTGAAAAACAGCAGCATAAATGTAAATGTACCTTTATAATAGATGCATTACCTATTTCCTGACACAGTTTTTTTGTTTCCTTTGTAATATTTTCCTTTGTTATATGTAGTCACGGAATGCATTTTGTGGCAATGATAAAAGACCCACAGTTTAGCCCACATTCATGCTGTTCTGTTCACTAAGTTTTAAAAAGGTCACCTAATTATAAAGAAATTAGTCAGTGATTGTGAAAAGAAATGGTGAACTGCATAAATGTTTCTACAGATTGTACATAACAGTGTACAGAAATATTAAATTATGCAACAATGTAAAAAAAAAAGCATTGTCACTGTAAAAATCATATTACAAATGTCAATTTAAAAGGTATCTATTAATAGAGAAACATTATTACATGTAGAGACAGTACAAGTAATATGGTATATCTAAGCAGTTGTAATATTGTTTCAGATCTTGTGTATGGTGATGAGTTAAAGACTGTGATGGAGGGAGATGTTCTCACTCTACACACAGGACACACTGAGAGTCTCAGTGAAGTGATGTGGCTGTTTAAACGAGGTGATCAAACTGTTCGTATCGCACAGATGTATCAGGGTTATGAGCCCTTTTATGATAAGAGACTAACCAGCAGAGTGAAAATGAACCCAAAGACTGGAGCTCTGAGCATCTGGAACATCAGCAGCAGCGATGCTGGACTTTATCAAGTTTCTCTCCACAGTGGATCCGTCTCAGAGAAAAGCTTCAGAGTGGATGTTTACAGTAAGTTTTAGCTGCAGCTGGTTTATAAAAATAGCAAAAATGATCAAAATGGAAGAGAGGTTCATGAGTAAACATCTTTTTGATAAGATCACTCAACACTCTTAAAAATAAAGGTGCTTAAAAAGTTCTTCACAGCAAATGTCATAGAAGAACCATTTTTGGTGCCACAAAGAACCATTCAGTCTAAGGTTAAAGGGTTAGTTCACCCAAAAATGAAAATTCTGTCATTAATTACTCTCATTATCCTCATGTCGTTCCAAACCGTAAGACCTCAGTTCATGTCACGGTTGGGTGAAGGGATGAGGCAAGGACTCAAACACAGGAAGATAAGGGCTTTTATTAATAGTAAAAAATAAACAAAGGCGAGGCTACACACATCCGACAATACTCAAAGACATAACATTGAACATACCCAGCACAGGACTGCAGACACACAGAGAATAAATAGGGAACCAAACGAGGAGGCTAACGAGGGAGACACAGGTGGAGCAACTAAAACAATAATGACGTAACAAGATGGACGGGATCAGACAATAGACAGGAGAGAGCACATGGCACCAAACAAACACAACACAAGCCATGTGCTCACAGAAAAACACAGTGTCCTCTGGTGGCCATCCTGAGTATCACCAGCTGAAGACTGTGACAAGTTCACGTGCACTTCTGCAAATATTATCACATTTATTTATGTGTTTGTTTGTTTGTTTGTTTGAATCTCTCAATAGTTTACAACAGTAACCAGGCAGTGAAGACAAGAAAAAGATATAAAATTACAGTCACTTGTAATCATCACCTGCAGTCTCTCACTATTGTAGAAACAGACAAGGACCCACGAATCTGTTTCCACAGAACAGCAGAATATCAAAGCAATGCGCAAAGTCTCTCATTAAGCGTTTTCCTCACGTAGAAAACCATATGGCTTCCTGCGTTAAGACAGTGATAATACAAGACCAAATTCAAGGTACAGTTTATTAATAAATGTAATTTATAAGGCAAGCAGGTGGCCAGAATATGAATGAAACATGCAAAGTTGCACTTAAGTGTTTTGCTCCTATACCATAAAACACTTAAAGTGACGTCACAGATGTGTAAGTGACATTGTAATTTTTTTTGGGGTGGGGGGGGGGTTACAAATAATGTGTTCTGGGCCCTTGAAATCATCGCCAGCAGTCACTGGCATTCATGCATTGTTGATTTTCCATCTTTGATTTCTCTGCAAATTCCTGTTTAATTCCCTGCAAATTCCTGTGTTTTTAAAGGGCCTGTTTCTGTTCCTGTCTTCAGGTCTCCAGCTGGTGTAAACCAAACTCAAGGTGAGACTTCCACCCTTTTTTTGTTTGATTTTAGCAGACCACAACCAGCTGTTCAACATATAGATATGAGAGGACTCCAAACAAGAAAACAAAAGGTGGATTTAAATAAGCAAACCCTTAAGGTTACATAACATACACAGTTTCACCTAATCTCATGTTAATCTTGAGTACCTATAGAGTAGTACTGCATCCTTCATATCTCCAAAAAGTATTTAGTTTTATCGTATTTATAAAAGAAAAAAACAGCTTTCCGATTCTCTCCGGGAAAAGCCGAGCTCCTGGAGGCGTGCCGTCACTGAAATGACGAGAAAGGCACTTGCTACACTCCGTTGCTGCCCCGGAAAAACAATCCACTGTTCGTGTGACGCTGGGTTCTTTGTGAAGCTGAACACTGTAAACTTTCCCTCACATCCAAAAACACACTAATTTGGAGACATTCTCGAACAAATCCTATGCAGTGCTGCCGACGATTTCCCGATGAAGCGCATTGAGGAGCGCGGTCTCGCTCTCCTCTGGTCCACGTGTGCGCGGGCGCGCTTTTTCAGAGAGAAATGCTCATATAAGGAGTTCCACCATCGTCTACGTCATTAGATCCACGATCAAAAAAAAAACAAAAAACAGCCGAAACTTGTACCAACCCTGAAGTAAGATTTTAGGCACAGAAATTCTCCATCATTCTTCCAAATTATTTTTTTAAACTTTGGCCATGTTTAGCACGAGAATCCATCTCTTTAACACTGTGAACAACCACCATTGTAGCCCCCCTTTAAGATTTTAGGATTTGTTAGGGTTAAAACAATTGTTGCAAAACATGCCAGAAACATATTAATCACTGCAATAATGATCCAGTCTTAGACTTTTCAGTGTTTGTCAGTAGTTCAGTATTAAATGCATATACTTCTATTTACAGCGTTGAGCAGTGTAGCCAATCACAGACATACCTGTTGATTACATGAACTTCTTGATATAAAGAAAAAAGTTTCTCTCAAAATGTTCAGAATTAAGCTGACACAACAGATGTCCACTAGGTTCATCAAAGTCACAGAAGATGGAGGAGATCTGCTCTGTGTTCTGCTCTGTAAGAAATGATCGAGGCGTCTTCATCTCGTGGCATAAAGGAGGAGAAATGTTGAATCAGACCAGCAATCCTGATCTCAGCATCAACCTCAGTTTAGCATTAGAGCTTCATTATAATGATGCAGAGACATACAGCTGTACAGCTGTGAATCCAGTGAACAACAAAACTGTCCATCTACACATGAAGGAGATCTGCCCACGACAGGAAGGTACAAAAACTACATTTAACACAAAACTATCTTCCTGCCACAATAACTTCTGTGCTCTTCATAGACGAAGACATTTAATCACATGTTCATGAATAACTCTCTTCTCTTTCAGTTTGTCAGGATCACTGTGGTGTCTCTGAGGCTCTGGTTCGTCTGGTTCTGTCTGGTCTGCTGGGAATCACTACAGTTGTGTTTCTGGTTGAGCATCTGAGGATCAGCTCATCTCAGAGAAGAACTACTGCTTCTGTATGATGACTTGTTTAAACGGCAGTCTTAAGCTGCATTCACACTAGCAGCAACTTTTGTCACTGCATGTCTCCAGTTTTCTTGCAAAATGAACAAAAATGAATAAAGACAGCAAGGATCAGCGTCATTTCCATCACTGCTGAGCTGAGAGAAGAAAGAATCACATGAGCTCTGTCTTCTTTCCTATTGGCTTTCGCTCCGATAGTCACCCTTCATTTGCATAACTTTGAAGGATTCTGAACTTTGTCGCTTCGCTGGACACGATCCATCTGTCACCAGCTTTCCATTTAAATGAATGGGATCGTGTCGCTTTGTCATTGCGTGTCACTTGTAGGGTGAACGGGGCTTCAGCCTTTGTGGTTGTTTTCTGAGTCCACATAATGTCTTGTACTTATAGATTTGTCTTTCATTTTTTTTTCTGTCCTCATGGTTTAGGTTCTTTCTTCCTTCCTCCCGCTGACTGTCATTGTCCACAGGACACTCGGTCTCGTCCACCATCTTTATGGATTCATCTGTAGCTTCACTTGCTGATTGTGAGGGGAAAAAATAGTTATTTCAAGGCTATTAAGTTAAATGATATCAATATAAAAAATATATTTACTTATAGCTACTTTTTGTAATATCTGTGATTTAGTCATAACTGACAGTAATAATTATGTAAAATATTTCTCAGCAAATACTGATGTGGTTTAATTTATTAATTTGAACAATCTGTATATTTTGTTAATAAATGAATTACATTTTTAATGATTAAAAAATACTTAAAATGCAATGCATACAGACAATGGCTTGAATTAACTTTTACTATAGAGATTATTTTATTTAATTTAAGCACCTGCAAAAATTGTCAAAATGATTTGTAATTTAGTAATTAAAAACAGTAATTAGTAATTGGTAATTGGATTTGTGTAACCATCCTGAAACTGAGTAATAAAAAAATCTGTCTGACAGAGTCAAATTTGTAAATTTGCTATGCATTGTAAAATACATAGCCTTAACTGACAACTGCTGTCAATAAATGTTACAATATTAATACAAAACAGAAGTGTTGCCTAATTTATTTAATTTCCCTAATAATACTTGCCTTTCCACATATGCTGTAGATAAACAGTAGAAGAATGAAATAAATGACTGAAACTTATGATTGTTTTTTAGGCTGATTGTCCAGGGTGTCTCTACAGGAATGTCTTCAGCAGTCTCCGATGGCCCTACAGGAAAGAGCAGATATGGCAAATGAATGGATGGAGATTCTGGGCTAATGGAACTGAGCAGTTGATCTGTATAGAACCAAAACTACAAAAACAACCGGAGATATAAAGTTTTTCGAGACAAACTTAGAATTTTAAAATGTAGGCATTTACATGTACCTTGACTCACATAAAACATAAAAGCATTTAAACATCATCTTACTAGTACATAACTGGAGATATAGTGTGGTGACTGATATTTATATGCATTATATGTAAATATCTGCATGCTTTAAAGATCCCACTGATTTACATTACAAGCGTTTTTATTATATCATATGAGCCATAAAACCCTGATTTTTCAAATATGAAACTTAACCAAAAAAAACTTGTGGGATGCATGTACATACTGGTCAAACAAGTGAGAAAAACACAGAAAAGTAATGAAAACATGCTATGCATGCAATTTCACAATTGTAAATTAATAATAGTAATTATATCTACAAGCAACAGTTAAGGTAAAATGAGGAGCAAGCATGGCAGGGAGCTTCAGATCAACTAAATACATTTCAAGACATCTGTTAATTTTTTTTAGCAAAATTGTTATCACTTTTGACCAATAGGTGGTACTGCAGCCCCCTGTGCACGGCCCTGCTGCTGAGCAAGCGCTGTAACTTAGAATGTATACAACTCTAAAGCGCTACCTGAGATGCGGCCGTGCATCCTTGATTAAATGATTATAATTAAATATGCATAAACTGACAGTAAATAACATAAATAATACTGAATAGTAGCAGTATGATAGCAGCGGAGCACAATCATGTAAACAATAGTAAAATGTAAACACTTAGGCTATACAGGCTTAATGGCGTTTATCCTTACAGTTGCTAAGAATGCTCAGTAATCAGGGCCGTGCACAGGGGGGTTGCCCTGTGGCTAGAGCCACTGCCCCTTTGCCCTCATCGGCTGAGTTGCCCCTCTCACCAATCCTCCCATCACTCCAGCTCAAAGAGGTCTGTTTTGGTGATGTCATGCACGTGCATATTACATGTTCAATCTATATGTATGTGTGCACCATGTGGTGTTATGGCAAACTAGTGACATTGTTCATGTCTAATTAAGTCGGTGTATCAAACATTAAAATTAATTTGTGCTCATTTTTATTACGATTAGTTCAGGAATTATGAAAATTGAAGTTTCAGTTATGTTTTCTAGTACTAGAAAATGTAGTCCTTTATTTAACCAGTTGTAATATTCTTTTCAGATCTTGTGAATGGTGATGAGTTAAAGACTGTGATGGAGGGAGATGTTCTCACTCTACACACAGGACACACTGAGAGTCTCAGTGAAGTGATGCGGCTGTTTTCAACCAGGTGATCAAACTGTTCGTATCGCACAGATGTATCAGGGTTATGAGCCTTTTTATGATAAGAGACTAACCAGCAGAGTGAAAATGAACCCAAAGACTGGAGCTCTGAGCATCTGGAACATCAGCAGCAGCGACTCTGGACTTTATCACGTTTCTGATATCTCAAATAAAAGGTTCAGAGTGGATGTTTAAGTTTATGGTCATATAACATCTGGGTGTTATATTAGACAGCAACTTGTCTTTTGAAAATCATATTTCCCATGTTACAAAAACAGCATTCTTCCATCTTATAAACATTGCCAAGCTACGAAACATGCTACCTGTTTCTGATGGAGAAAAGCTAGTTCATGACCTCTAGACTGGACTATTGTAATGCACTGCTAGGTGCTTGTCCTGCATCCTCAATAATCAAGCTACAGGTAGTCCAAAATGCAGCGGCTAGAGTCCTTACCAGGTCAAGAAAATATGATCATATTACCCCAATTTTACAGTCTCTGCACTGGCTACCTATTAAGTTCCGTATCTGTTCCAAAATATTATTACTTACTTATAAGGCCCTTAATGGTTTAGCTCCTGGGTACCTAACTAGTCTTCTACCACGCTACAACCCATCACGCTCCCTAAGGTAGCAAAACTCTGGACTCTTGGTAGCTCCTAGGATAGCAAAGTCCACTAAAGGAGGTAGAGCTTTTTCACATTTGGCTCCCAAACTCTGGAATAGCCTTCCTGATAATGTTCGGGGTTCAGACACACAATCTCTCTGTTTAAATCTAGATTAAAACACACTTCTTTGGCCAAGCATTAAAATAATGCATCTCATAATTTTGGACTGCAGTTATATCTGATCAAATGCGCATTATTATTCTTTAACTTGGGTTAAACTAATTAGTTTTACTTGGCTGGAACAGCAGCTATTCTAATTATGTCTCTATTTGTTTCGCTGTTTTGTAACTAGGATTTACACAAGCTCCAGTCTGGATCCAGAACACCTGAGAAGGGATGATGCAACCCCTCAGAGGACCTCAGATGATGCTAACCCAGAGACAACATACAGAACTACCACATTTTGCTATAAGTTTGATTGCATAATTGCTGTTAATAGTGTTAATCGTCTGTTTGTTTGTCTTTTATTGATTTTTCTGAACATTTCTGCCGTAAGCACATAAACTGACATTCACCACTGATAAGCTACTACTAAATATTGTAGAAACTTAATTTTCTGTAAAGTTCCTTTGCAATGATTTGTATCGTAAAAAGCGCTATACAAATAAACGTGAATTGAATTGAATTGAACATAAAAAAATCAAAAACTTTCAGTAATTACCATGAAAAGAGCTGTTATTTAATAAGGGAATGTCTGTTTGACAAGATGCTACAAGGTCCTGAGGCTCTTTTGTTACTCCACACAACATTTTTAAAGTGAAAGATATTAAAGCTGCAAAGAACCTACTATTGGTGCTGAACAGTTGCCTGTGACAATATTTATATCCTGCCAACAGTCATTGTAACACACACTTGTACAATAATCATGTTGCATCTAAGGGTCAGTCATGGCCTAATGAACAGAGTCAGACTTATAACTCATAAGGTTGTGGGTTTGAGTCTCAGGTTTGGCAGGGATTGTTGGTGGGGGGATTGAATAACAAGTGCTCTCTCCACTTTAAATACTACGACTGAGGTGAGACCCTTGAGCATGAGACTGAAGCCCCAACTGCTCCCTGGGTGCCCAGCATTGGCCCCCCACTGTTGTGGTGTGTGTGTGTGTGTGTGTGTGTGTGTGTGTGTGTGTGTGTGTGTGTGTGTGTGTGTGTGTGTGTGTGTGTGTGTGTGTGTGTGTGTGTGTGTGTGTGTGTGTGTGTGCACTTGGATGGGTTAAATGCAGAGCACAAATTCTGATAATGGGACAACATACTTGGCCACATGTCACTTCACGTTCATGTCTTTGGTTTACTGCAATTTCCTACTTTAACGACACTGTCTGTGTGTCTTGTTTTCTTAAAGGAACTGTTTCTGTCATTAGATCTACGATTAGTGGAAACCAAACTCAAGGTGAGTCAGCATAAATTGGAACAGGCAACAAAAATCTTTTTACATTTTTATTTATAGTGTGGAGAAAGCACAACAAAAGTCCCCAAAACAACTAAAATCAATAGAAAACATTATTTATATAAGTTTGGATAAGTGTGGATAAGAGGTTTACGATCCACAAAGAAGCAGTATACAGCTAACGGTAAATTATCACATTAAAAACAAAGCAAGCCATAGAGAGGAAATCACACACAAAGCAGGTTAAACTATCACTGCCAACACACAGAAACACACCACAACAAAACTAGTTCAGGGTTATCAAAACAATACTGCACCCACAGAAACACCAGTACAACAGGTTTATTCACTATTTCATTCCCCCACTTCAATCTTTGTTGAGATTCTATGGATGCATCATTCCTTCAGATACAGAACCACACTGTGTTTAACATTCCTGATCTCTGATCAGACCCTGAGCTCAAAACATTCAGAAATAACCTTACATAACAGATGTTCGCTAGGTTCATCAAAGTCACAGAAGATGGAGGAGATCTGCTCTGTGTTCTGCTCAGTAAGAAATGATCGAGGTGTGTTCATCTCGTGGTATAAATGAGGAGAAATGCTTAATCTGACCAGCAATCCTGATCTCAACATCAACCTCAGTTTAGCATTAGAGCTTCATTATAATGATCCAGAGACCTACAGCTGTACAGCTGTGAATCCAGTGAACAATAAGACTGTCCATCTTCACATGAATGAGATCTGCCCACGACAGATGTTTATGAACAACTCTGTTCTCTTTCAGATTATCAGGATCACTGTGTGTGTGCACAGAGGCTCTGGTTCGTCTGGTTCTGTCTGGGAATCACCACCGCTGTCTTTCTGTTTGAGCATCTGAGGTTCAGCTCATCTCAGAGAAGTGCTGCTTCTTCATTATGATGGTGACTTTCATGAGATGTCACAAAGGCAGGCTCAGCCCTTGTTGTCTTGTGGTCCACACAATGTCTTGTACTTCCATTTTCATCATCATCCTATCAAGCTCCAAGTTCAGGTCCTTCTTCATTGTCCACTGAAAGGGTTGCGTTAACCACCACCATCTCTAAGGATTCACCTGTGTCCGGTTCACCTGCTGATTGTAGTAAAAAAGGTAGAGTAAAACAAGAAGGGCTATTAAGTTCAAAGATATTGAAATAAAACAATATATTTACTTCTATAGCCAATATTCGTAATGTTTATTCAACAATTTATTAATCTATGGTAATAATAAAGTAGTAAAGTCTTTCTCAGCAAAAACTGATGGGTTTTAATTTATTAATTTGAATATGGTAATCAGTATATGATAAATGATACTGATTAATTTACTATGAAAATGGGTCTTTTATTTACTTTGCAAAAATTGTCAAAATGATTTATAATTCAAAACTGACTGCCTGGTGTAAACTTCCTGAGATGGTAAATAAAAAAATAATAATCTGCTGACAAAACTACAAATCTTGACAAAAACTTGAGTGGTTTGTCCTCATGTTACATCAAACCGTGTAATATTATTTATTTTAAAAACATAAGTAATAAAGCAGCGACAAAAAGTGGAAAATTCCTTTATATTAACACAGCACGCTGAACCCTGTTTGTATGTTGTTGTTTTTTTTTTTCTTTTTTCTTCAGTTTACACCCTGTGTGCCAAGGTCAGTAAGTTTCTAAAAATATATGATAATTTGACATGGCAAGGTTAGTGCAGGTTGTGAAATGTTAAGTAACATAATTTGTGTTTATGATACAAAACCCAGTGTCATCTGCTGGACTGACCTCCATTGGTGTTTGAGTTGAGAGAAGTGCCTTCCCCTGGATCCTCTGTGCCTTCATCAGCAATATGATTATTTTGTTTCTTCTGTAGGGAGATGAAATCTGAGATTTAAAATCTTAATCAACAACCTTTTACTGCAACTGCACAAAGTTTTTTAATACCAAAACATCATGCAAGCAGAATTCAATGCACACAAACACAATGACATTTTATTGATCTACTATGGCTTTAAATGAAGTCCTTCCTCACCAAAATATCTCAAGGACCTTCACAAGTCTTTCATAAATATTTCTAAAATAAAAACTCCCCAAAAACAAAACTGCACAGTAGAATGCATAGTCTTCACTAAACATTGCTGTTATTAAGTGCTACAATATTAATACAAAAACAGAAGTGTTGGGTAATTTACCAATTATCATACTTGCCTTTTTATAGTAGATGATACCACTGACCACTGCAGTGACCCCTGAGAGGCCCCCTATGATGCCCCCTATGATGTCCCATCTTATTTTGTGATTTAGTTCTTCGCTGAATTTGGTGTTTGTGCCATTTGTCTCAAGTGTCTCTTCTCCTTTGGTGGATATAGCAGGTGTGGTAAATGGTTGCTCTGTATGAGACAAAAATAACTAGACATATAAACTTCTTCAAGACAACATTTGAATCATTAACTGTAGGCAGGTTGCTAAGGCATTGTTATATGTTTACTAATGTCCTGGAAATATCTAGATGGCTAGATAATTTTAGGAAGATTGCTGTCACATTTGGTGTGAAAAGGTAAATATGGCCTTTTAAAGTTTCTTCTTTAATATATGAGAACAAATACTGGATGAGCATCTCATCAGTGTTAACATTAAAGCTACATAATATAACAGGTGTACTGAATAAATAAAGCATTTTATAAATTAAACTGAGAATACAGTATTTTATACTGTCTAGAGACTTGCACCCCCGCGGGAGTACCGCGGGACCCAACGCAGCAGTGTGATCAACGTTTGTGTTAGTAGTAGATGTTTTAGGGAAGTAACACATTTTAATTATATTTTGCTAAAATGAACGAAATGAACAAAATAACTCGAAAAAAGATTTGTTCATTTTGCTGAACGAGACTCAAAGCGCCGAGCCGGTAAAATGACCCAAACTTCCCATCTCTACTGACCACAGACTGTGTAACCTCCTGAAAAAAAACTTACACTTGTTATTACTTGTACAACTGTTCATCCAGAATATAGAAATGATCCATTTGCACACTAGAATATTTTCTATGCACTTCTTTATGTCTATTGCACTAGTGTTTTGTATAGCTGTATCGCTTATGCATATTCATTTGTAAATGATGTTCATATGTTCAAGGTTTCTGCTTATAGTGTACATACACTTATTACATAATCCATCTGTATAGTATGTTCATAGTACACCTGTCTGTATATAATGCTGATAGTATTTAAAATCTGTAAATTATGTCCATAGTACTGCCTTATCTGTTTATTTATTATACATTTGTAACGTATTGTAGACTGTATATCC
The DNA here is from genome assembly GCF_018340385.1 of Cyprinus carpio. Lineage (NCBI taxonomy): Eukaryota > Metazoa > Chordata > Actinopteri > Cypriniformes > Cyprinidae > Cyprinus > Cyprinus carpio. The sequence goes on along the minus strand of NC_056619.1, from coordinate 21,290,570 downwards.
TGTTCTTACTGCTTATTGTACTGCTTGTACCTTACATGGGCAATAATAAAGTTAAATCTAATCTAATCTAATTACTTACCACTGATTAACCTATTAGTTAACAGTGTAACGAGAGAAAGCTCGCGGACAGAAAGTTTTACTAACATGATGAGCACATGCGCATGAGTTTTACTGATGCTCTCTCCTCACACTTGCTGGACCGGAAAGCCCCCCCACCCCACCCCCAGCAAAGTGCTCAGAATCTCTAACCCAAATAATGACACGGAAACACACAGACAGAACATACGTGCAATTAAACAGAACATGAACTCTTCTGGTTCGCTACAACAGAATATCACGCCCATTCATTACTATCCAAATAAAGTTCCCGTTGTTTTATATTTACTGTCAGGGATTCATCATTCCTGAGGGGAAGTTCATTCCAGCAGTTAACTCTTCCCTGTCTGTCCAGAATACTCAGTTCATCAGATGTAACTAAGTCGCTTTGATAAGCGTCTGCTGAATGTAAATGTAAATATGTTTATATCTTCATTTAGTATTTTCTAGGAGTATGATAGTAAAATACTAACCGGTCAGTGCAACGGTAAACTTCTGATGGATCCTGTCGTGCTGATGGATCGGTTTGTCAACATCGTGAACTACTTCGTCGCTGGTGTTGGCATCAGGAACAGTTACGGAGACGCTCTCATTACCGATCCGGAGTGAAAATCTTTCAGGTTTGATTGGTTTGCAGCCATGGTTTTGCTCGTCAGGGGGAACAGTAGCGAAAGATAACTTGCGTAACGTCTTTTCTCACTGTTAAACGACTCACAATCTTCAGTTCAGAAGTTCTGATGGAGAGGGGTAAGGTTTTCTCCTCTTCTCACCTTTACTATCACATTATCACTCACAGCACCTGATGAAATTAATATTTATTTAGTTAACTGCTGGATAAAGTTTCTCCACGCTTGTTTTAAAGACACGTTATGTTTGACAAACACACATCACTTTGCGAATTATCTAACGTTAAAATGCTTTACTTACCGGCGATGATGACAATAATACAGGTTATAAAAGTGAAGAAGAGACGCATCTTGAGAAGCGGTGTTCAGTTCGGTCTGTCACTTGATCCAGCGACACGAGTTTAATACCAGCACGTGGCTGTAACTGCGGCACAATATATAAACCATCCCCGTCTACTTCAGCTGTAACGTTCTCCGCCTTTGGACTGTGACAATGAAGTTCGTACCGGTTTGACCAGTTTATCGACATAGCAGCGCGAAATTCAGCATGAGCGTAGTTTGCTTAACAGGAACTGCAGTAGCTATGTCAGAAAAGAAAATGAAGAATCAAAAAGATGTATAGAAGATTTACATATTTAAACTTTTTTTTAATTATTTAGTTTGGGTTAAAGGATGGTGTATATAATAATAATAATAATAATAATAATAATAATAATAATAATAATAATAATAATAAAACATTAAAAACAGCAAGTACATTCAATATCGACAATATTTGGATATAGAACAATATGATCTGAGCTGTTTTGTTTACAATTTACATGCGAATCCCTGTGTTAACAAATTTTAAAGACATTAAAACTTTCAAGTTTAACGGACCAACTTGACAAATTTGTAGTCGTCTTTGTAAAGAAATATGTATCTTAAGTGTGGTGGTGGTTAATTCGTCTTTTGTTTTTCAGAATACAGATCTGATGTAGCAGCAGGTCAACATCTCTTTCAGACTGTATTGACACATCCACAACAACACATAGTTTTGCAAACATCTTAGCACACACAAGTTAACACTTTGACACAAAGTAGCCAAGAAGTGAACTTGTTCCTTCTCAAACACTCAAACTGTACGGAGGCTGCTGTGCATTTCAGGTCCTCCAGGCCAGACTCCTTCCTCTGTACCAGATCTGACAACTCAGTATTTACTGTAGGCTGACACTGATTTTTGCCCATTTGCATGAATGAACAACAACTTGGCAATTATAAGAAAACGCCACCGTTTTTCCATATTTCACTATGTTCTTCCCTCAACTTAGATGAGTTGATACGTACATCTCCCGTCTCAGTGTCTGCACTTAATCGCTGTAGCGTGCGGTGCCACTATATTGCACAAGGGGGTGGCCCGGTGACCAGAGCCACTGTCCCTTTGCCCTCATCGGCTGAGTTGCCCCTCTCACCAATCCCCCCATCACTCCAGCTCAAAGCTGTCTGTTCCCGCTCCGCTAAAGATCCGCTGATTCTGCTAATCTGCTCTGTGTTTCTGGCCGCTCCGCAGCATCACTCACAATCTGCTAAAGGCAGTTCAACACTGCAAACATGAATACAAAGCTCCAGCAAGCCAGCAGGTAAATCATCATATGAAATATTAAGCAGTTTGTCACACTTTAATTATTGTAATTAAGTATATTTCCCATTATAACCACTTGTCTTGATACTAGTAATCTATAACACATCATATTTTATTAAAACCATATTAATAGTAGGCCTATAAATAGTTAAAAAACAATATAAATTTTCTATATAAATTCAATGTTCAATATAAATAAGTTGTTTATTAGTATTTAATAAAGATTTATGCTGTAAAATATTAAATTAAATTAAATGTCTAATACTTGTAGGGGAGAGTGGGGTAAGATTAGCTATTTTTTACTTGTGGTCCTTAAGATAAGTTAAAATGATGCAGAAGTACAATGAAAGTATCTATCCCATCCTAATGAAAGTATTCCTATCATTTTAAATGATCAAAGGGTTAAATGACAAAGGGTTCTAAAAATATGGCTTCTTAGTAAAAAGTGTTCGAGTTCAGTTAGTGGGTAAGATGCACCATCTGGGTATAAGATGACCAAACCCATGTGAAATAAATAATAATTAAAAAATAATAATAATTTCCTTTTACAAACAGTCATATTTCTTTTCACGAAGTTAACTTTAAAAACATAAAACCAACCAAATGAAGTTTAAATTTCAATATTTAATTGTTTGCATTTCTGAAACAATATGTTGAACACCAAAGTTGTAGCCTTCTTAAAAACAGACTAAACAGAGAGTTTTTTGGCCATTAGTGACTACATGTGGAAAGATATATCTGATTATAATGTGATGAAAAGCATTTTATGGTTCTTATCAGAGAAGGATTTGGTGAACTTGTACACTGTTCCTATCAAATAAACTTCAATATATGTATATATGATTAACTAAACCAGTAATATCACATTAAAATACCAGTTTATAATTCAGAGATTTAACTCAACTACAGTGCCTTATGATCGGGTAAGTTAAAATGCTGACTTGTTTTACCCCACAGCATTTGGCTCACTTTGCCCCATAGCTGCCATTTTGGAAAAATAGCTCTTACCAGTTCAGGCCAGTATTTAGTTAAATGATTTGCATGATTTTATATATTGCTAAATCACCTTTATGTATCATAAATATTTTTAAGCCTGGATAAATGGTCTTTGATGTAACAACCATTACATCTGTTATGCTAAAATTGTACTTCAACAAGCCAAAAACAGTTTTTAAAGTAAATGGGTGTCTTCCCCCCCCTCCTTTTCACAGTCTGGCAGAAATGATGGGTGGTTCCAAAATACATGGTCACAAGACAGTAAAAGTGTACAGATGCCAAGATGCAGGGGGTGGGTCAACTTACCCCACTCTCCCCTACTTCCATTGAAGATGAGGCAGAAGCAGGTTCAGAGAGTGAGGGAGAGCTCACTCTTATCAAAAACATCTCCAATAAAATCTGGAATTATTACAGAGTGTGCTGTCTTCTCTTTTAGTTGTATATTTGTAACAACTGGATAATTTGTATTAGCAAGCACCCACCCCCCTGGCTGGTTTTTTTTTGGTTTGGGACACTGCCCATAATGTTTTTTGTTGGTGGTGTTGTTAGTGATGTATTTAATTACTTTGTTATTTACGCACACCCACAGTCGATAAAACTCCTCTAATTCGGACTAGTTCTATGTATCTTAATCTACAAACTATCTACAATATGTGTTAAGGGGGAACACATTCTACAATTGAAATAGAGAGTGTTAGAGTTAGAGGGTCAAATAAAGATGGTAGAGATGTGCTTTTATTATGTGTTTTATTATGTTTCTATTATGAGCAAAGACTTGATTTACACACATGTGATAGCCCCATTAATTTCAAGCCAATACGTTTATTACACAGTTATGTTATATTATGTTATACAATCATTATGAAATAGACATTATATTCATATAAATAGATTAGTCTATGTGGAAATGGATTTTTACGGTGCCCCTAAGGTGACATGTTCGGTTCACTTAGTTTTGTCGTGGCCACGACATAATAACTCGTGGGAACGTCTTATTATGTCGTGGCCTCGAGATGTTATGTTGAGGGAACGACATATTTTTCTCGAGGCCACGAGTTTAATGCGTTAACAAACCTGTGTGACCATAGCAATCAGGGATTATCAGAGATGGATTCATTCATATTTTATTTTGAATTAAAAAATATTACATTATTTATTATAGAAATTGTTTCATTATTAAATTATTATATTAACCATAGGCCTTGGCTACCGGGATGTATTACATGCGATCGTCAGCGTTCAAATGAAGTTTATCATAAATAAATGTTACATAAAGTGCATAATATAAAATATATAAACATTTTTATCCATCCTACAGTCTTGTAAGTCCAATAACTGATTAACAGTGAACCGACCATGTCACCTTAGGGGAACCGTATTTTTATTTTTTTTCACTATTATTTCTAAGCATTAACTGGCGCAAAACAGTGTATCATAGATCACATCAGGTCATATGTACTGTATCTGCTTGTTTCTCTTTGGCCACCAGGTGGTATTGTGAATAAATGAAGCCTCGAGAAATGAACCCTTTTGTGAACCACTTGGATGAAAAGCTTGAATGCTTCATAAGGCTTCATCTCGCCATCACTACAGACAACCAAGAACTGAAACACAGGGCTATAAACATACATACAAAATAGGGGTAAAACAAGGAATAGGTGAGACTACTTAATTACTAAATGAGTAAAACAACAAATAAACAGGGACCAAACAAGAGAAAGCTCTAAGGGGGCATTTACACAACACCATTTTCAACTATAAAAACTGGAAACTATTTTTTATTTTTTTTTGGCCGTTTGTTTACACAAAAACAACATTTGTGGGGCCTGAAAAAGCAGACTTTTAAAAGTGTGTTTCAAAGTGCAAGTTACCGGTACCAGTTCGTATCGCACAGATGTATCAGGGTTATGAACCCTTTTATGAGGAAACACTAACCAGCAGAGTGAAAATGAACCCAAATACTGGAGCTCTGAGCATCTGGAACATCAGCAGCACTTTATCACGTTTCTGATATCTCAAATAAAAGGTTCAGAGGGGATGTTTAAGTTTATGGTTAGTACATAAAACAAAATATTAAAAACGTTCAGTAATTACCATGAAATAAGAGAATTATTATTATTATTAAATTATCATTTAATAAGGGAATGTCTGTTTGACAAGATGCTACAAGGTCCTGAGGCACTCTTGTTACTCCACACAACATTTTTAGAGTGAAAGATATTAAAGCTGCAAATAACCTACTATTGGTGCTTTTTATTTTGCCTGTGACAATATTTATATCGTGCCAACAGTCATTGTAACACACACTTGTACAATAATCATGTTGCATCTAAGGGGCAGTCATAACGGATATGTGTGGAAGAAGATTGTTGTTGACTTCAGGAGAGTGCACACTCAGCATGCTCCTCTGACCATCAATCTGACTGTGGAGAGAGTGAGTAGCACCAAGTTCCTGGGTGTGCACATCACAGAGGACCTTTCCTTGACCAACAACACCGCAGCACTGGCCAAGAAAGCACAGCAGTGTCCTTACTTCCTCCGCAAACTGAGAAGAGCCAGAGCCCCAGCCCCCATCATGTGCACCTTCTACAGAGGCACCATCAAGAGCATCCTGACCAGCTGCATCACTGTGTGGTATGGCGCCTGCAACGCATTTGCCAGAAGACCCTTCAACACATAATGAGTGCAGCTGAGAAGATCCCCTCCCTCCAGGACATTTATGGAACCCGTCTCAGTCGTGAAGCCCTATGCATCGCAGGTGATCCCACTCACCCGTCACACAGCTATTTCAGTCTGCTGCCATCAGGGCCAGGACCAGCAGACTGAAGGACCGCTTCATTCATCAGGCTGTCAAGAAGCTGAACTCACCCCCGACCTTGCCCACCCCCCCTTTTTTTTTTCCCCATGCACCACTGAACTCTGAACCTCAGCACCCTTGAGCATGAGACTGAAACCCCAACTGCTCCCTGGGTGCCGCAGCATTGGCCCCCCACTGTTGTGGTGTGTGTGTGTGTGTGTGTGTGTGTGTGTGTGTGTGTGTGTGTGTGTGTGTGTGTGTGTGTGTGTGTGTGTGTGTGTGTGTGTGTGTGTGTGTGTGTGAGTGTGTGTGTGCACTTGGATGGGTTAAATGCAGAGCACAAATTCTGATAATGGGACAACATACTTGGCCACATGTCACTTCACGTTCATGTCTTTGGTTTACTGCAATTTCCTACTTTAACGACAATGTCTGTGTGTCTTGTTTTCTTAAAGGAACTGTTTCTGTACCTGTCATTAGATCTACGATTAGTGGAAACCAAACTCAAGGTGAGTCAGCATAAATTGGAACAAGCAACAAAAATCTTTTTACATTTTTATTTATAGTGTGGAGAAAGCACAACAAAAGTCCCCAAAACAACTAAAATCAATAGAAAACATTATTTATATAAGTTTGGATAAGTGTGGATAAGAGGTTTACAATCCACAAAGAAGCAGTATACAGCTAACGGTAAATCATCACATTAAAAACAAAGCAAGCCATAGAGAGAAAATGAAGCAAACTATCACACACAAAAGGCAGGTTATCAACAATACTGCACCCACAGAAACACACCAGTACAACAGGTTTATCCACTCAATTTCATTCCCCCATTTCAATCTTTGTTGAGATTCTATGGATGCATCATTCCTTCAGATACAGAACCACACTGTGTTCAACATTCCTGATCTCTGAATCAGACCCTGAGCTCAAAACATTCAGAAATAACCTTACATAACAGATGTTCGCTAGGTTCATCAAAGTCGCTAGGTTCTGCTCTGTGTTCTGCTCAGTGAAAAATGATAGAGACGGGTTCATTTTGTGGTGTAAAGGAGGTGAAATGCTCAGTCAGACCAGCAATCCTGATCTCAGCATCAACCTCAGTTTAGCATTAGAGCTTCATTATAATGATACAGAGACATACAGCTGTACAGCTGTGAATCCAGTGAACAATAAGACTGTCCATCTTCACATGAATGAGATCTGCCCACGACAGGAAGGTAGGCCAACATGAACTCATTTACTACAAAACACTTCCTGCCACAGCTTCTGTGTTTACACAGGCAATGACATTTCATGGCAGATGGTACAGAAGATGTTTATGAACAACTCTGTTCTCTTCAGATTATTAGGATCAGTGCAGCATCTCTGAGGCTCTGGTTCGTCTGGTTCTGTCTGGTCTTCTGGGAATGCAGGCTCAGCCCTTGTTATCTTGTGGTCCACACAATGTCTTCTACTTCCATTTTCATCATCATCCTATCAAGCTCCATGTACAGGTCCTTCATTGTCCACTGAAAGGGTTGCGTTAACCACCACCATCTCTAAGGATTCACCTGTGTCCGGTTCACCTGCTGATTGTAGAAAAACAAGAGTTTTTGTTCAGGGCTATTAAGTTCAAAGATATTGAAATAAAACAATATATTTACTTCTATAGCCAATATTCATAATGTTTATTCAACAATTTATTAATCTATGGTAATAATAAAGAAGTCTTTCTCAGAAAATTCCTTTATATTAACGCAGCACACTGGACTCTGTTTGTATGGGCTTTTTTTTTTTTCTTTTTTTTTAGTTTACACCCTGTGTGCCAAGGTCAAATTTAAATGAAGTCATAGTAGATCAATAATCCTTCCTCACCAAAATATCTCAAGGACCTTCACAAGTCTTTCATAAATACTTGTAAAAAAAAACTCCCCAAAAACAAAACTGCACAGTAGAATGCATAGTCTTCACTAAACATTGCTGTTATTAAGTGCTACAATATTAATACAAAAACAGAAGTGTTGCGTAATTTACCAATTATCATACTTGCCTTTTTATAGAAGATGATACCAATGACCACTGCAGTGACCCCTGAGAGGCCCCCTATGATGTCCCGTGTTATTTTGTGATTTTGTTCTTCGTTGACTTTGGTGTTTGTATAGCAGGTGTGGTAAGTGGATGGATAGATGGAGGTTCAGGGTTAATGGTACTGGGCAGTTGCTCTGTATGGGACAAAAATAACTAGACATATAAACGTCTTCAAGATTGTTGTCACATTTGGTGTGAAAAAGTAAATATTAAAGTTTCTTCCTTAATATATGAGAACAAATACTGGAAGAACATTCATCAGTGTTAACATAAAAGCTACATAATGTGCTCCTATAACATAAAACACTTAAAGCTACGTCGCAGATGTGATGTCAGTAGAAATCATGTGTTCTGGGCCCTTGTAATCTTCACCATCAGTCACTGGCTTTCATACATTGTTGATATTCCATTTATGTTCTCCCTGCAAATTCCTGTGTTTTTAAAGGGCCTGTTTCTGTTCCTGTCTTCAGGTCTCCAGCTGTTGTAAACCAAACTCAAGGTGAGACCTCCACCTTTTTTTGTTTGTTCATTTAGCAGACCACAACCAGCTGTTCAACATATAGATATGAGAAGATTTCAAACAAAAACAAAAAGGTGGATTTAAATAAGCAAACCCTTAAGATTTTAGGATTTGTTAGGGTTAAAAGAATTGTTGCAAAATATAACAAAAATCACGCCAGAAACATATTAATCACTGTGATAATGATCCAGTCTATTTCATTCAGATAAATAGAGTCAAGATTATGATATTATCTGCTTCACAATGTTATGACACGGCTGAAGTGAGGCCACAAAATAACCTGAAAAAGACAACAAAACTCTTTCTACACTTTTATTTACTCAGGAGTGAGCAAAGACCAATACAAATAAAATAAGATACAATTAATTACACAGTCTCCTTGTCTTAGAATAATAAAAATAATAAATAAGTAAATAAATAAATAAAAGGAACAAGAAACAACATCCACCACCAACAGTTTACAATGTGAACAAGATAATTATAAACATTTACAAAAGCAGAGTGTTTATTCACACTAACTCCGCCCAACATAATGTGATTCGGCTAGTCAGCAGTACAAAGGTCATTTAACAGTCATTCAATAAAGTGGTGCAGATGATAAAACGTGTCTCAGTCATTTTGATGCGATCGACCCGGGTTCGAATCCGCCTTTTGCCAAACTTTTTTCTCCCTTTTCAAGTTTCAAATCACATCAGAAAAGCATTTATTTTAAATGAAAATGAGGAAAATAATCAAAAAATTGAAAATAAAGTATAGGGTAGGGTTAGGATAAGTGTAGGGAGGGTTTTATTTTCCCTAAGGTGACATCCATTTAATAATTTGAATTAAAATTAAAGACATTATTGCAAACTGTCTTATAATGTACTTCAATACTGAGGTGCAGATAATTGCCACTATTTGCAATAAGTAGTATAAATAGCAGAAAATCCTGCTGATTTATCAGTGTAAATATAATCTATATCTATGTGCACTTAGTGTAAATAGCCACTGCCTTATAAAATATCCACAAAGAAAAGTTGACAGTAAACTTTAAAACAAACAAATCAAAGCAAAGGCAGTAAAACAAATCAAACTACAACATAAAAAAATATAAACAACAAAACTAATGCGTGGTATAAAGGAAGTGAAATGATGAACCAGACAAGCAATCCTGATCTTTAAATGGAATCCTCAGCCCTCGTTGTCTTGAGAGTCCACACAATGTCTTGTATTTCCATTTTTGTCATCATCCTTTTTAGGCTCCATGGTTCAGGTCCTTTTTTAAACGCTTGTTATTGCCCACCGAACACTTTGTCACATCCATCATCTCCAAGGATTCATCTGTGGTTGGTTTACTTGCTGATTGTAGGGGGAAAAAAAGCTATTAAGTTCAAAGATATGGATAAATCATTCTATATCACTTTTTCTAATATATTTAATTTAATCCAAGTCATCTAAGACGATAATAATGAATTATTAATGTAACGCATTTCTCAACAAATATTGATGTGGTTTAACTTATTCATGTGAATAATAATTAGTATATTTTGTTATTAAATTAATTAAAAAAATTTTTATGTTAATTAAAAAATTTATTTGATTGAAATGAATATAGATTATGGTTTGATGCATATGCAAAAAAAGTCAAAATGATTTGTAATTTAAAAAGATGAAAACATGTCGGATTGGTGTAACCATCCTGAGATTGAAAAATAGGGGGGAAAAAAAATGAATAATTCTGGCAGAAAAAATAAAACTGACAAAAAAAAAAAAAAAAAGTTGCCATTATATTACACCAAACTATGTAATATTTCTTAAAAGAAAACTTCTTTGGTTTTCTCAAAGTGCAGGCCCCATATGACTTAAGTTTCTTTAATATAGCTGATAATTTGACAAATAGTGATTAGTGAAGGTTTTAAAATGTCAAAACCCTAAAAAACATAATATTTGTCATGACATGAATATTTGTCTGGACTGACCTCTGCTGGCTGAGCTGAGAGAAATGATCTCCTCAGGATCTCCTGTGGTATTAAGCTTCTTCTGTAGGGAGAAGAGAACATTAAATCACAATCAACAACCACTGCACATAAAAGATTTTAATACCAAAATATCATATAAATCAAAAAACAGAACAGGCTTCTTACAGGAAACTTATGTCTTTCACAAATACTTGTACAAGTTCCTCAAAACCAGAACTGTATATTACAATGCAATGCACAGCCTTAACACTGCTGTTAATAGGTGTTACAATAATAATACACAAACAGAAGTGTTGTCTAATTTTCCTGTGATAATACTTGCCTTTTGGCGGTTGATGAATATGATGACCAAAATCACAACTGCAGTCAACAATGCGATGGCCACAGCGATTATGGGAGTCCAGGGAGTCTCTTCAGGTTTGATCGGAGTTTCCAGTGATCACAGGCAATAAAGCAGATATGACAAATGAATGAATATATGGAGATTCTGGACTAATGGTGCTGAGCAGGTGCTCTGTACAGAACAAAACCTACAAAAACATCTAGAGGTAAAGCTCATCAACACAAACTTTGATGTGTTAGGAGTAGGATCTTGTGATGGGCCTGTGGTTTCACTCTCTGTGACTGACTCTAGTTAATAGGGTTTTTAATGTGTTTAATCATTGATTCATTATATTTCTGTTCTATTATATTTGGTTATAATGCTATCTTAAAAACCAAGTTTGCCCATATTTAAATTTAGAAGTTTGGTGAACTATGACACAGTTCAAATATTAAACAACATTAATTTTAAATTTTATTTATTCAGTGAACGCTTCAAAAATTGGGTTATATCTGTAAGGTCTTTCAAAAAAAAAAAAAAAATTGGGTTATATATTCACATTCCAACAGTAGCCTGCTATCCAAATTAGGTTCAGTATCATATCAGTACTTTTTTTTTTAAACACTGATTTTATAGAAACTAACCGTGGACCGTGACTTCGAAGAATTTCTCCTTCACATTGTTATCGACGTCGATATAAGAGACAATGTAACATCCCTCATCACTGGCTCGGGTATCAGCGAAGGTTACTGACGAACTCTCCGTGTCAAATCTGAATCTGTCGGATTTCTTGACGGGGCAGCCACGCTTCTCCTCCGCAGGGGAACAGTAGCGGATAATGGGCTCTGCTGTCCTGTTTTCACACTTTTTTTGTAACGTTAATGTCACTCGGCTCACATTCCCCGGTGTTTCGACGCGTAGGACGACGTTTTCTCCACTCTTTACCTCCACTCTCTCACTGTCACTCACAGCACCTGATAAAAAAATTATATGTGAACTTTAAGAAACTTACTAACACATATTCACACTTTATTTAAGAACAACCAACAGACATCACGGATAACTTTGCTTTACTTACCGGCGATGGCAAGACAGGCTATGATGAGCAGGAAGAAGCGACGCATTTTAAGTTGTTCTATTCGGCTTGTCCCTTGATTAAATAATAATAATAAAAATAAAATTTAATTAGCTGCTACGTGATCTATCCAGCACTGAATCGGTAAAAGCATGTGTCAAAAATAGACGCCCACGCCGGGTTTTAAAGTGTTTTTAAAGGGGCGTTTCTTGCCTGCAGCCTCTACCAATCGCTGCTCGGTGAGTCGGTGACGCAACTGTCCCAGCCACGACGAACAAACGAAGAGGTTAAGGCAGATCTCAAGTAGTACTAGCTAGGCTAATGTTACTCTAATTTACAGGTCTATATTTTTTCTCTCTTCGTACGGGTTTGGACGTCTTTTATGTGTTTTGTTGCCTTGACGTTTTTATTGACCGCTTACTAAAACGAGCAGTGGTTTAAAGCTGCAGTCGGTAACTTTCGGGGCTCGCGTCTGGCGGAAGAACATTGTAGCCGGAGCTACTTCTCTCCATTATAAACAAAATCCACCGCTCCCGGCTCTTCTGCTCCAATCAGCGCAGGACTGTGCCACAGTGTTGTTTTGTGTTGAAAATGTAAAAAATATATATAATGAGCGAGTACATCATGAATCAATTTTCTATCGGCATTAAGATTCTGTTATTATTGTGTTTACTGTACGCAACTTAAGTCTTTTAATGAATATTCTGTATTCGGTATGTGCTTTAATGTGGTGGTGGATGTCAACTGCACTAAAGGCATATATCTTAACACACAAGTTAACATGTTCCCCCAGGCCAGGGCTCCTTTACCAAACACATCCCTCTCTGCCAAACAGATCTGACTCCTCGGACTCTTGTGCGGCTTGACAGTACACTGCTTCTTTCCACACTCGCATAAATGGACATCTTGCCTAGTGACTCTGTTCATTTCAATAAAGATCTGCAAACAACATATTACCAAGAGAATTAGTTTATTGTTCAAAAGATGAATAGCAATCCATGTTGTGCTAAACAGCTCACTGGTACCTGAGCCATTAAATGCAACTGGGTCCAGAAAGTAAAGAAAATAGCAGTATGTCTTCCAAATCTGATGTAGATATGGGTTATTAATGTAGATAAAATGGCTACAGAGCACAAGATGGCTTTTCAGCTCAATAGTGTCACTGATTCGAAATCTGTAAACAACAATGACCTAGAAGAAACCTCGAAAAAGCTTGAGTATTCTCTGTTTGATGGTTTGTTTTGGTGATGATCAACATTGTTATTTTTTAGTAATCTGTGAATTAAACATAAGAAATGTTTTGGAAAGAGTTTGGCCACTTTATATTTCACAGATGCTTCACACAATCTCATTTACATGTCCCTCTGATAATACAGCAATCCATTCAAACCAAATACCAAAAATTTACTTATATTAAAAAAAAAAAAAAAAACAAAAAAAAAACATTTTGTTACTGAATGTGTTCGGTCATATTTAATGAGAGACGCTGTAATCATACAGTGACCACAGAAGAGAATGTGATCACACTGTATTCGTCTCACAAATATCAGCACATCTGTTGAATTTATCAACAAAATAATCATTTGAAGAAAAACAGGTCAGGTTTGTAACCAAAATATATCACAGTCTGATGATGGGCACGAGTTTCTAATTAATTTCTCTTGATATCATGAACTCATTAGCAGTGAGGTGTTTAAAACTGAATCCTCATGTTTAGTTTCCTCCAAAAACCAAAATGAAGCAAAATTAAACTCTGAGCAATAAAACTAAAAATCTACAGATATAAGACAAAGCAAAGGGAGTTGCTTTCCACATCAAAACATAATCTCCACACTGAGTCTGGATTACTGACGGATCGACTCGTGGTTTGATCTCGGTGAGGTTTAGCTGACATGAGAACTAATGAAAAACAAAGGTGTGAAAGCTGAGCTGGTGACAGCAGATCTTCATCACTGATGTTCCTGTCAGTGTCTGTGAGTCTCAGAGATGTTCAGTCAGTGGAGAACAGATCTCCAGCAGACGGGAGAGGAGCGAGACCGCCGGTGACGCTCGGGAGAAGAGAAAGATCTGGAAGACTCTGGATGTGAGACTTGAGCTCCTTCCTCACTTGTGTGACGCGAGCCAGTTTCTGCTTGTACTCCTGCAAGAACACCAGATGATCAACGAATGAATTGGTTTGTGGTCACTCTAATGTTTTTAAATACACTAATACTATTTTATTTAGTAAAGATGCATTCATTTGATCAGAAGTGACAGTAAACATTTATAATGTTATTTAAAGATTTCTATTTCAAACAAATGATGTTCTTTTGATTGACAGATTCATGCCGACTCTTTTCTCTTTCTATTGATTAAAGAATCATGAAAAATAAAATGCATCACAACTTCCAAAAACATATTAAACTGTTTTTATCATTGATAATAATCAGAAATGTTTCTTGAGCAGCAAATCAGTATATTAGAATGATTTCTGAAGATCATGTGTCACTGAAGACTGGAGTAATGATGCTGAAAATACAGCTGCGCATCACAGCAATCAACTACACTTTAATATATACTAAATAGAAATCATTTATTTAAAACTGTTATAATATTTCAAAATGTTACTGTTTTTCTGTATTTCTGATCAAATAATTGCTATTGTTTTTATGTATTTATGTTTGATTTATTGTCTTTTCTTTCAAAAACATTGAAACATTTCACACAAGCTTGTTTTTAAAGTTCGAAAATTACGTAAAAGTACCATAAAAGTATGAAAATTATCCAAGAAGTTGTCCATATGGTATTGAAAGTCTTGTGAAACCAAGTGTGAGGAATTTAAACCTAAATGAACCCACCTTGAGTTGAAACAAGATTACGATTTATCAGTGAATAATGATTTGATTTGGGTCTTTTTGTCAGAAGATTTCCAAAAACTCTGAATTTAGCGCGTAAGTAATATGAACTGCTTTGTTTAAAATACATTATATTGAAAACATCAGCTTTGATATTCTGCAGAGATTCTCCCATGAGGAGTAGATGATGATGGCAGGACGGTAAACGTACCTCCAGCTTCCTCTCCCTCTCGTTGAGCGCATCTCTCTGGCTCTGGATGTATTCGGTCAGCATGCGGGCCAGCTGTCTCCGGTCCTCTAACTCAGCGGCCAGCCGCCCGTTATACTCGGCCAGCAGCAGACAGGCCTCGTCCACCGTCTTCGACAGCTTGTCTGCCGCCTGTTTATCTGCAGAGAATACAGAGTTTCATCAGAATCCACTTCCTGTTAGACCGGGGTACGCTTCTCCTGCGAGACTCACCTGTGATCTTCTCTAGAAGAGAAACGTCCTGCACTTCCTGTGGAAGGGATGCGATCTTCTGTCTCACGGCAGCGTCACCGGACGCAGCATTCTCTAGATCCTGCAGCGCTTTCACCAGCTCCTCCGTCTGAGGATCATGTCACACACAACCTTTCTTAGAAATCTGATTACTTTATAAAATCTGATTGGATGAACCACATTCAAACTGTTAAAATGGTGCTATCCTATGGAACCTTAAAAAACAATAATAGAAACAATACCATCATTTTTACCATAAACTGACATGAAAATCAAGGGTTAGAATCACTTTTCTTTGAGTAAATAGCACATAAATGTTTCTCCCAAACTAAAAAGGCTCATGAGAAAATGTGCACCCGGATATCTAATATAATGTGTATATAAAAAGTATAAACATACTGGTAGTTGCTTTGAAACATCAAGCAGTTTTAGCAGTGTCTTGCAATGTGACGTCAAATCAGCTGCCCGTGCTTTTTACATTAACATTATATTACAAACATTAAATGATATTAATTATAAATGTTAATATACTTTTCACCCATGAGTCCCTTAAATGCCATTTATTATTTAAAGAAGTGTTGTTCCTACCTTTGATTGTTGATACGGATTTTTATTATAGAATTTTTACTCAATATCGAGCTTTTAGATTAAAAATTGTTATATATTGTTATTTTGAGACATTTTTTCCTTGACTAGTCCATTTTAAATGGTCTTGCAAAGTGAACAATAAAATAAATTAAATTAAAATAAAATACAAACATTCCATGTATAGTATAATAATAATAATAATAATATAAAAATGTTTTACATTTTTCAGATGAAGAACCACATGTAAAGCTGCTTTAGCAGTGCATCTGAAATAGTTTTAAACAATATTTTATTTTATATTATATTACTATATTTACGTTATTGTTACTTTCTGTTTGACCTAAGATTAACCAAATAAAAGCTCAAAAAAAAAAAATGGGTATATCAATGCATTTTTAAATATTTTTCTTTTTAAATCATTACTTTTCAGTAAAGAATGGATATTTCTGCAAAAAAAAAGAAAAAAGATTTATTTTTAAATAATAAATTTTTTTTATTTTAAATCATATTAAAGACATTACTTAGACCTTTTGTATTTTTATTTAATATTTCAATTTATTTTTAGCACTGCAGAACCATTCAAAATGGTCTAATAAAATCAATCATCAATATCAAGAATCAAGGGTTAGAATCAGATTTATTTTGAGTAAATGTCATTCGTACCAGTTGTGGAGCAGCTGCGTCCGTCTTCTGGGGAGAATAGTGACCTCTGTAATCATCATCATCCTCCTCCTCTTCCTCCTGGACCTTCTGGTAGCTTCTCTTCAAATGTTTTCTATTATCTACTACAAAATAGCATGCAACTGTTACTTCACCTTACTTTCAGAAAGAGCCAATTCAGTTCATGCATTCTACAGGACAGTAAACAGACATCACAAACATGCATTTTGGTGAAAACAATGCCTGATGAAAAAGTTGCATGACAAAAACGTTCGCAAGCTATAGTAATTATGAACACAAATTGAAGCATGAATGATGAAAACGTGACATAAATGAAATCTCTCTTATATTTGAGCTTGTTCTCCAGATTGCCAACTTCATCAGGTGCATCTTGGGATGTTTTTAAAAGGTTTACACAGTATGCATGTATTGCGCTGACCTGCGGGCTTCTGTTTGGGACTGTCCGAGTCCTCGATAGCCAGTTTGAGCTGCTGGATGAAGTCTGCACGGTAGAGGTTTCGCTCCTGCCAGATGTTCAGCAACCTCTCCATCTGCTTCTTACAGCCTTCATCTCCATCTCTGCCAGAGAAAGACACAGAATATACGTGAGGCAGGACAGATGCATACTACTGAACACAGAAAGCATATGTGAAGGTGTGTTTACCTGGCCACGTGTGAGCAGGCATCAACCAGGACGCCCTCAAAGTCTTTGGCGAACTCAGGACCCTTTTTCTTACTGTTCTGAATCACGTCATTAGCCAGATACAGGAACGTCAACTTCCTGCTGCTTTTCGCTGAACAACAAACATTTCATTATTACTAACTTTAGAACAAAAGTGTGTTGTGTGTTTCAGTTTTAATATTTCAACCTTTTAGCCATTTTTGAAAGTTAACCTTGTTTACACAACCAACATGCTATGTGCAGACTAAACTAAACAAGTTCAGCCAAAAAAATTACATTTATTACTCACACTCAGGCCATCCAAAATGTAGATGAGTTTGTTTCTTCATCAGATTTGGAAAAATGTATCATTACATAACTTTTTTTCACCAATGGATGTGAATGGGTGCCGTCAGAATGAGAGTCCAAACAGCTGATAAAAACATCACAATAATCCACACATCACTCCTGTCCATTAGTTAATGTCTTATGAAGAGAAAGTGTGTGTTTTTGTAAGAAACAAACCCATCATTAAGGTGTTGTAACTTCAAACTGTTGCTTCCGGACAAAACTCAAGTCCATAATCCATAATAACACTTCAAGAGAAAAAGCCAATCTCCTGTTGTCTCTCACATCAAAATCCACTCACTTATTTGTTTAGAGCTTTTTTGGCTTATAAACAGCTTGTAATCTGTGCAGATTTCTCTTCTGATTCAGACCAGATAGCCTTTTCACTGGAGGAAGTGTTTTATGGAGTATGCATGGACACATATTAGCTGGAAGCAATTGTTAATTAAAAAAAAAAAAAAAAACATCTTAATGATGGATTTGTTTCATACAAACATGCAGCTTTTCTCTTCACAAGATGTAAACTGATGGACTGGAGTGATGTTGATTATTGTGATGTTTTTATCAGCTGTTTGGACTCTCATTCTGACGGCACCCATTCACATCCATTGCTGAGCAAGTGATGCAATGCAGCATTCTCCAAATCTGATGAAGAAACAAACTCATCTACATCTCAGATGGCCTGAGCGTGATGACTTTTTCAACAAATTTAAATTTTTGAGTCAACTATTCCATCAGCTACCATTCTGAACCCCAAGCTGTAGGTGTCAGCAGCGGTAACACTCCCTCTTACCCTTCTTCAGTTCTCTGTGCCACACGCGCACGATGAAGGACGCATGTTTGCGGTGATGAATGATCCACAGAGACAGAGTCTGAACGCTCTGCTGCGAGTTACTCAGTTCAGACAGCTTCTTCTCCAGCGCAGACTCGGAGAACGATGACATGCTGACCGCTGTCTCTCACCAAACCACCCTGAGAAGACACAACAGTTGCATCACTTAAGAAATCTAAAGCTGCTTTCAAACTAAGGGGCTCACAGGGAAAAATGCATCCTAATATTTATAATATAATCTGTAAAGTATAAACATATTGTAAGTTGACTTTTGATTGTTTGATGTATTATTCTGCATTCAAAACAATATTTTTTACTATAGCTCTTATTATAGTATAGCTTCGACATGCAATATTTCTTTATATGGCATAGTTTTATTTTATTTTTCACAATCCAAGGACATTTAAAAATAACCTACATATAAAAGGTTTTAAAATAGTGCTAAAATTATACACGTTCTCTCATAATGTCATATAAAATTTAATCCGGAAGCTTGATATTAAACAAAAATGCTACAATAATACATTTTATTTGTCAAACAACCACATACATACACATTATCAAACCACTTTCAAATGCATTTTGCTTATTTTTTAATAATTGTCATGCATATTAGGATTCATGACCTTATTTTCTGTGGTTTACTTGTATTAACATAGACCAAATGGAATATTTGTTATACACAAATATGTATTTATAACGGAAGTTTGATTGCATATATATATATATATATATATATATATATATATATATATATATATATATATATATATATATACATATATATATAGGCCATGTGATTAACAAAAGAGATATAATAGACGAGTTTGAACTTATTATTGATTAGTTGAGAAGGTGATTAATAGTAATGCAACATTTCGGAGACATGCAGCCAACATATTCAAGACAATAAAAGCTAATTAAGCCGGTTAAACAAACAAATAAAGCAAACAACTAAAAGATAAAGGTAATGTAAACACATTTTCACCTGTCAGCAGTTTTTGTAACGTTTGCCAAATCTGGATTCAACTTCGATATGGCACAACGCACGCGGGAACAACTAAATACGAACTATCGCGGATCAGAAGGGCGGTTTGAGTCGCGATATTCATAAATCGGATTAATGAAATACAATCCGTGAGTATATTCCTCGAAACTTCTGCCGATTGTTTGAACACGATGGGATTCTGTTCCAAGTTGGTTGATAAACAAACGAGCGTCGCGTGCGTGACGTCATACCGATGCGACGACACAACATGCTGGATGTGTTTTTTGGAAGCGCTATACATGTGTCGTTTTAAATAATAATACCAGTCATTTTCAAGTGATGTTTGCTCTTTTGTCTAGAAAACCCGGTCTTTGTTTGCTAGCAGGCATAGAGGATCTCTCTCTGGACTGAAAGTCGTAATTTTATGTTTAATGAAATGAAGCAGGAGCTTATTGACATGATTTTGAGCTTGGAACTGCATGTGTGCTGCTGCTGCTGCTGACACTGAACCACTGAGTGAGTAAGTACTGTGAAAAACTTTAAGTGGAGGAGGGGCTGTAAGTAAATATTCAACATGCACGTTCACTCTTCATATGTTAAAATAAACCATGGCCATAAACGAAAAACGAATGGTTTTGTATTGTGACTTTACGACTTTTAAATTGGCTTACTGGGCATCATTTTATTAAACATACACAGTAACAAGAGTGATGTACACCTCTTAGGACATTAACTTACTGGGCATCATTTTTTCACAGACAAGGTTAATGTAAGTCTGAGCTGTTTTAACTGAAAGAAACTTGCACAGACTGATCTTAAAATATATCAGTGCCTTTGTTTCGTCTCAAGATGCACACCAGGCATGTCCTAATTGACCTATGGCCTAATCCTGGTATAAACTAAGCCCTGTCTGTGATTCCTGCCAAAATATTTTAGTGTGATAAGCCGTTCATAGTTGGTAATTGACTCAGACCCTGTTTGTTTGTTTTAAGATAGCATGCTTTATGTATGCTAGTGAAAACAATTATCAGAAATATCATATAAGAAGTTGGAACATGATCTGCATCCATTATGAAATGCATTTACTTGATTATATAATCAAAATGTCACTTCAAGAAATCAGTCATTGATTAAACAGATTTTAGCTGGTAAAAGTTTCTCTTTGTCATACATTTTTATATTTGCAATTCTCATGTTTGTCTCTCTCAAGATGACATGCAGCTTTATTAACATCCTGCACAGATCTCGTAGCTCCATACACGAAGAATGGCTCAACATCAGATCGAAGACCCAAAGATTGCATTTGCATATCTCCGCCCATCCTGTGTCCTCCTGACCAAAGAACCTACGGCCGCTAACGTCGAAGCTCTTAGCGGTCATCTCCGCAGTGTGAGCGATGGAGCTCTCCAACAGCTCCAGGACTATATTCTGTTCCCGCTCAGATTTGTCCTCAAAACCCCCGGCTCAAAGCGGGAGGGACTCGTCCAGGCGGTGATGGAAGCCGTGACGTATGTGTTGGAGAACACTTGCGTTCAAAGTTGGGATTCTCTGCGAGATCTTTTCTCCGAGCTCTGCCTTTGTCTTTGTTCCCCAAAAGACCCGGGAAAACCCGCCACGACCTCTGAGGAGCTAAAACTGGCCGTCCTTAGATGCCTGGACACCCTTATGCACTCTGCCTACGGTGACATTGTTTTTAAACTCTACGAGCCAAGCATGTTGCCTGGACTTGGAGCCGCCGTTTCACTTCTTCTGGCATTAGCAGAGCACGAAAAGGCTAGAGGAGTTCAAACGGCTTCCCTTAAATGTCTCCTTTCTTTGTTTCAGCAGTGCGACTGCGAAGAGGAACACATTAAACTAGGACGTGATGAGAGGTTTATGCTCGGACGCACCTTGGCTACTTTTTTACCTGGGATTTCTCGAGCCCTGAGTCTCGTAATAAGTGGAGATTTAAGACAAGGCCATGCGGTTACAGTGAAGGCCATGAGGGTTTGGTATAAAGCAGTAGGTCTGGTGATGGCCGATGAGCAGCTTCAGAAAGCAGACAATGGTGTGGCAGCTGGAGATCTGGGGAGGGTTGGGGAGCTTGTTGTGAAGAGGACTCCATCCTGGTGCAAAACCACATCCCAGCGCCTTGGTTTGGTCTTACAGAAGATCATTTCTTGCACATCTGCCCACCCGCACTGGAGAGTCAGACTTGAGTTGGTCAGTCTATCCCATTTTCTGCTTTCTCAGTGCAGGCAGTCTGTGGGTGAATGTGTCGGTCCTCTACTGGAAGCATTGGTTGGTGCTGTCAACGATGAGGAGCCTGAGGTTAAGCACAGGTGCAATGCAGCATTAGATGAGGTGGCACAAATGGGTCAAACCAATGACAGACAGGACTTTACTGATATTATATCCGAAAACCTCCACAGCTTGGCATCATCTTTACCTAGACTCATGAGAACATCTGATGACCAACGCAAGCTCTTTGTTCTTAACGTGTTTCTTGGGTACCTCAAGATTCTGGGGCCTAAAGTGGATGCGGTGCTTACTTCAGCTGTACATCTGGAGCGCATCTCCAAAGCACTGATGCAAGTGATGGAGCTGGACGTAACGGATGTGAAGATCATCGAGGAGAGAACTCTGACGTCTTCGACAGACTTGAGGCCTGACCTGCACCAAATCCCATCCCAGAGGAAATACTTCCTCTACTTCACAGACGACAAGATATTCTCAGCACTCAGGACGATCTGCCGCATGTTGGGATACTACGGAAACCTCTACCTTCTTGTTGACCGCTTCATGGAACTGTACAAGGAGTCTTCGGTTTACAGAAAGCAAGCTGCTTTGGTCCTCAACGAGGTCATTGTCGGTGCCGCAGGCATTGGCGTAGAGACGGACACTTCTAGGATTGATAGTTCAGGAACAAACCAGTCTAGAACAAATCAAGAAGACTTGAAATCTTCAGTCATGTCCGTCATCGAGGAGTACATCAGTTTGAGTAACTGGCATCTCCCTACAGCCTCAGAAGCCTTGGAAGGGAAACTTGAGTCTACAACCTCCTTGGTGTCCAGTAGTCCAGAACGAAACTGTCTGCAGTTGCTTCCAGCATCCAAATCTCCAACGCTCCACCAACTCAACAGCAACATCTGGCAAATCTGTATCCAGTTGGAGGGCATCGGGGGCTTCGCCCTGGCATTAGGCACCGATTTCCGTCTGCTTCTGATGACGACGCTTTACCCTGTGCTGGAGAAGAACGGAGACGAGTCACTTCTTGTCAGCCAAGCGGCTTTTAACGCAATGTGCGACCTCTGCAAGGCTTGCGATTACAGTTCACCCAAGGAGCTTGTCATCAAGAACTCAGACTACCTTCTCAATGACGTTTCTCTAAATCTAGCCAGACCCAGCATTCACCCTCATGCTGCACAAGTTCTTGCGGTCATGTTCACTCACTCAGATGCCAGTCTGCTGCCTCTAGTGGCCGATGTGGTGCAGGACGTGTTAACAGCACTTGATCTCAGCTATGACCAGAGAGCGCCACAGTTCTGTAGTGTGCTACACTCACTCATGAAAGCACTCGGTGAGTCTTACTTTTCCTTAGTTTACTTAAAGGGATAGTTTAATCATTACTTACTCAACCTCATGTTGTTCCAAAACTGTAAGACCTTCGTTCATCTTCGGAACACACATTTAGATATTTTTGATGAAATCCAAGAGCTTTCTGACCCTCATTAGACAGCAATGTAACCGAAATGTTCCCAGACATCAGTAAACTAGTCCATGTGACTTCAGTGGTCCAACTGTAATTTAACTGTAAAAGAAAACAAAAATAACAACTTTATTTAACCATTCTTCACCGCTGTGCAACGTCTGCCGCCATTATTGAGAGTATTGATACGTCTTGATATTGATGTGTCTTGGTACTCATGAAAGCAATGTCTTTACTGCATTTCTGGAACCTGGGAACATTTCAGTAACATTGCTGTCTAATCAGGGTCAGAAAGCTCTCGGATTTCATCAAAAATATCTTAATTTGTGTTCAGAAGGTGAATGAAGGTCTTATGGGTTTGGAACGGCATGAGGGTGAGTAATAAATGACAGGATTTTTTTATTTTTTGGTGAACTATCCCTTTAACTATTGTTTTGAGCAATGTTACTATTAATTAATAGTTTCTAAATGTATTAAGTTTGAAAAATTGACACGTTTTACCACAGTGAGATGGTTTCCTGCTACTATTGGACGCCAGAAGACATCCAGCAAAGAGACCCAGAATAAAGAGTGTGTGAACTTGAGGCAGTTTCTCCTGGACTATAAGAAGCAGAAGGAGCTTGCAGAAGGCATTGGAGTAGAGGAGGAAGATCCTAATGATTTAGGTTTGTAATTTACATCCATGTTTAGTTAATTAATTTCTTTAGTATTAAGCCAGGAGGGGAAAATACTTAAAGTGCTCTATTTTCATGCACTAATTTTGTACTTAATATAGGCTTACTAAAAATTATTCTTTAGTACTTCTTAAGATAATCGAACATATAAGTGTACTCGAATGAGCTATTTTGGAACACCATGAATATTAGCTAAAATGTTCTTTTATTATACTTTCTCTGTATTAAAAAATGGGTTGCACTTTATTTTACAGTACGTGTACTTATATGTACTTTTAGTGTACTTACAGTGTATTTATCTGAGAAAGTTGTGGTAATACAAGGCAACTACATGGGGTAGGGTTAGGTTTAGGGATAGGTTCAGGGTTAGTACCTAGTTATTACATAGTTATTGTAATTACTAAAATAAGTACATAGTATGTACATGAGGAACAGGATTGTAAAATAAAGTGCTACCAAAAAATGTATTTAGGTAACTTTTGTAGTAGTAACCCACTGGTGTATGTAAAATAGGTTCAAGTGTACTACAAGTGGTAAATAAGTACTAGTGTTGTCAAACGATTAATTGCGATTAATCGCATCCAAAATAAAAGTTTTTGTTTACATAATATCTGTGTATATTTATTATGTATATATAAATACACAAACATACAGTATGTATTTTTTATATTCATATAATTTATATTTTAAATAAATATATTTAATATATAAAAAAAAAAATTCTTAAATATATACATGCATATGTGTGTGTGTGTGTGTGTGTATTTATATATACATAATAAATATACACAGATATTATGTAAACAAAAACTTTTATTTTGAATGCGATTAATCGTGATTAATCGTTTGACAGCACTACTAAATAATTTTTTTAATATAGAGAAAGTTTGTTAAAAGCCCATTTTAGTTCATATTCATGGTGTCCTGAAATGGCACATTTGAGTACACTTTATGATGCACTTTAGATGATCTTAAGAAGTTCTAAAGAATCATTTTTAGTATATTAAGTACAGAATTAGTGCATGAAAATGGAGCACTTTAAGTACATTATGGAAGTGCTTTTTATTTTCTCCTGGAAAACTTTAATGTAAATGCTCTTACTTTCTAAGTGATCTGACTTATGATTTTTGCCTGGTGGATGATAAAAAAACTTCCAAGGCTCTTCAGCCAAATTTAGCAGAATTGTGCACACATTCAAACCTGAATTGAAAGCGTCTTGGAGAAATTTACTTAGTTAAACTTTTTAAACTCACATTTCTCAGGATGCATTATCAGTGTTGACTTGCAGTTCAGTAAATTTCACTACGATAGAAAATGGTTGTGCTTTACAGTTCCTGCCTTAATTTAATTCTTGCACAGCAGACGACAGTAATGATCCAGTGAGTTGTCGCAGCATATAAGTAAAAAGTGCTGTTACGTTAATTCTGCTGAAGGTTTCATCATAACTGCAGACCTGTAATGGGGTAGTCTGTTCCCCTTGAACAAGCGCTTTAGTAAGTGCTTTACACAAGGGTACAGATGTAATAGAGCAGAATTATGATTCGCCTGAGCTCCGTTTTTGGCTCATCTTCAATCCTGCACATGCTGAGGCTTTCAACTCAGGGCTCAGATTTCTGATCATTAAACCAACACCACACAGAGCCGAATTCCCAGAGCGATCCGTTATTGTGGCGCTCCTTCTATCACGCTGAAGGTTTGTAGCTGATTTACAAGACACTTTCAGATGATGATAGTCCCACAGAGCCATACTTTTGAGCATGCAGTCGAATGCACAGGAATGACAAACCAATTAGGTTTTTAAATTCTCCTGTCCACAGAAGTTCCTCCACCAACTTCTGATGAGGACACAGACGGTCCTGCGGAGAAAAAGGAGCTTCCTCTTCATATCCAGATTGTGAAAGACGTGATGGAGCGATGCATCCACATGCTCTCTGACTCCAACCTGAGAATCCGACTCAAGGTTGTACAATCTCTTCTAGTGATGTATAATAGCTTTGGCATCGCTGCAGGTGTGCTTCCTTTGAAAAGAGCGGGTCTAAAGTCAAAGGTGCATGTGTATTTACAGGTGCTGGACATCTTGGAGTTGTGTGTGTGTGTTTTATGTGAGCGAGAGGATGAGCTGCTTCCCATGGTGCACCGGTGCTGGCCTGCCCTCCTCCACCGTCTCACCAACGACGACCCTCTCGCTGTACCACGAGCATTCAAGGTGAGATCATGTCCTAGCAACCATCCACAACACCCTAGCAACCAGATGCAAAACCAAAAGTGTCATCGGCGTAAAAGTGGTATGATAAATTGTGTTTCTGAATAATATGACCAAGTGGAAGCATGTATAATGAATGGGTGTCTTCGTTGTAAGTGTTGTATGTTTATTTGTGATGAACACAATATTAAAGTTTAATGATTTGCATTAGAAAATCACTTAATTAATGATATTAAATGATCATTTAATTAATATTTAATTGGTTAGATACTGTCCTTTAGTAAAGCGAAGCTTGCTAGCTACAGTCAAGCTATAGTGAATTGATTATTGAACGAGTCTGAAAGTAGTTTGCTATTACTGCGTCAACTGTGATGTCATTTCTATTTCATAATAAATGCTGTATTGAACTTTCTATTCATAATATTTTTTTTTTTTTTAAAAAAACGTATCACCGTTTCCAAAAAAATATAAAGCAGCACAACTGTTTTCAACATAATCAGAAATGTTTCTGGAGCAGCAAATCATCGTATTAAAATGATTTCTGAAGGATCACGTGACACTGGAGAATGAAGTAATGATGCTGAAAATTCAGCTGCGCATCACTGAAATAAATTACATTTTACAATGCATTCATATAGAAAACAGTTATTTTTAATTGTAAAAATATTTTACTGTATTTTGATAAAATAAGTGCAACCCTGGTGAGCATAAGAGACTCTTTTCAAAAATATACCAACCTCAAGCATTTGTGACCCTGAAGAACAAAACAAGTCTTAAGTCTCTGGGGTATATTTGTAGCACTAGACAACAATACACTGTATGGGTCAAAAGTATTGATTTTTATTTTTTGCCAATAATCATTAGGATATTAAGTAAAGATCATGTTCCATGAAGATATTTTGTAAATTTCCTACAGTAAATATATCAAAACTTAATTTTTGATTAGTAATATGCATTGCTAAGAACTTCATTTGGACAACTTTAAAGATGATTTTCTCAATATTTTTTTTTTTTTTTGCACCCTCAGATTTCAGATTTTCAAATAGTTGTATCTCAGCCAAATATTGTCAGATCCTAACAAACCATACATCAGAGGAAAGCTCTTTTATTTTTTCCAAAAATTGACACTTAAGACACTTAGGTTTTGTGGTCCAGGGTCAAATATTATCTGGAACACAATAACAGATCCAGCAGATCGTCAGGTTGCTCTGTTTTTCTCGGTGGATCTCCAGGTGTTGTGTGTTCTGGGCGAGTCCTGTGGAGATTTCCTGAGGAAGCGCGTGTCTAAGGAGGTTCTGCCTCGTCTCACCTCGTCTCTGATGAAGCAGGCGGAGGTCAGCGCTCGCTCCGGACCCGTCTACACACACACACTGGCTTACAAGCTCCAGCTCGCCGTGCTGCAGGGTCTCGGACCTCTGTGTGTGAAACTGGACCTGAGTGAGTCTGGACATCCGTCTCACAAACACATGCTGGAAACATGCCTAATGATGCTGAATAGTGTGCAGGAAATTTATATATTATCTCAGTTATCATTTAATATATGTGCTGAACAAAAACATAACATTAATTTAAAAGGTTCAGCTAATTGTTCCATTGTCCCTCCCACATTAAAATATATTAAGTGGAATGAAAATGAATTATAATGATTCATTTAAGTCAGCATTATGACAAAATCTTGCAAACACACAAATATTATACTATACATTATTATAGTTCAAAATGCAAATCTAAATCCTGATATTCCTGAAGTATGTTCTGCCTAAATTATTACAAAAAACAAAAATGCATCTACTTTCAGTAATGTGCTAAATAAAGTATTCAACTAGAGTAATGTAGGGCACAACATTATTTTAGGATTTGAACCATTTTTGCTTGTAAAAGTAGGTTTATTTTTCATTGCCTGCATAAGCTTAATGGACAAGGCAATGGAAAAAAAATCAGATGGAAACCGTGTTATTTTTATCTTTTTAGTCCTTGATATACACCTATAGATTTTGTTAATATTTTGATTTTGATTTTATTTTTAGGTTCTGTTTTCACTGTATTATTAGTTAAAGGTTTAGTAATTTAATATTTTGATTTTGATTTTATTTTTAGGTATATATTTTTTTATATATATATTTATATATAGAGTTATATATATATAATATTTTATTGATTGAGTATAGAGTTTTTATAAAGTTTTTATTGATTGATTTTAATTACTTAATTTGTATTTAAAAATTTAAATGGTATTTTTCTAAACTGTTATTTAAATTCTTAGAACTATCGCCTTGACAACAAGCATAAATAAGTTTAAGTTTTATATTTTATTTTATTTCATTTTGTTTCAATAACCTTGAACGGGGGGAAAAAGTTATTTCAATGCTTTTGCTTGCAAAGTGAACGCAAAACCAGGGATGGAAATAATGCGAGATGGAATTAAAAACTATTTCAGTGCTTTTGAGAGAAAACATTTTTGTTTTCTTGTTTCTTGGGGGAATGCAAAAGTTTTTTGAGTGCAAAACCACTAAAATAGTCATTTTTAATATTCTTCAGTCATTTTTTTTTTATTGAGAAAACACATTTTAATGAAAGATCAAAGATTATTTTTTCCCCTTTAGAAAACCATGCTGATAAATCGTGCACAGCAATATCAGACATTGCAATGCACATTTTGTGTGGTCTGACAGCTGTGAACATGTGATCAACACTAGATGGCAGACGCGTCTCACAGCTGCAGCGTGCGTCTCACAGTAAGCGATGAAGACCTGCTCCTGTTGATGTCACATCATCACAGCTCCATCTGAACACACTCCGTCCTCAGCTGCTCTGTTCATTCCTCTGGAGGAGCTCCGAGGGGGTTCGGCTGGTTTCGGTTGTCCTCCCCCTCACAGTGGGTTTTCTGATGTAATCCAGACACTTTGTAAGGAGTGAGGTGGAAAAATCTGACATGCTGCAGTTTGGCTCATGCATTCAAGCTTAATGCATGTAAATATGATTGACTATTGACCGATGAAATATCGCTTTCACTCAGTATTATCCTCAAGTCTAGCGACGTCTGGGAACCGTGTTACAAACCAAACCAGGAGAAATTTGAAGCCAGTGTTTTGTGAAGCGCTGAAGTGATTGAGCTCCATGTGTTGAAGATTCATCCAGAGGAAAACACTGAATACTGATAGAGTTTCCATGGTTATGAGAGACAGACAGACACCAGAGGTCACGCTGTTTATTTCCCAGCTGGCTCTAGTGCTCTCTCTCTCTCACACATCATGTTTCCTCTTTATTATTCTCCATCCATCCTTCATTCCTCTCTGTCTCAGGTCTCGCCGTCCCTCTGCATTCACCTCCATTTTTCTAGAGTAATGAGGCTCTACATCAGGCTGCTTAATTAATTAATTAGGATAATGCTGCCATGGAGACTATTAGAATATATTAGAGCATCTGTGGCCGTTATGACGCAGGCGTTCACTGTTTGCATTTCTGCTGTGAATTCACTGGAGAGAATGCATTATGGTTTGAGGGAATAGAGAATTAGGATACATCTATAATAGTGTAATATTAGCTTTTTCACTGTTCAGTGTGTTTTAATATTCACAGCTGATCTTCCTGAGGCTGATTTGTATGTTAATGTGTGTTTGCAGTGGAGGCGGATCTGGATCGGGTGATTGACGCCTGTCTTCCGTACCTGAGCTGCCGACAGCCAATCAGACTGCAGGAGGCGTGTCTCAGGTAAAGCCCCACCCACCGTGAAACTGAATATTTCTTCATTTTTTTAAATTGTCTTTTTCTTTTATCAAAGTGGATTTAAAATCCCCCAGCATTATTTCTCTTTTATAAAAGTGATTCATTTTGCATTATTTGTTTATAGTCTCAGAAACTTGCACAGACTAATATATAAACTCTTTATTATTATTGATTCATTCACCGTCTGCTGTAATTTTTGGTTTGCATTATATCAATATATCTACCAATATTTGGTCATATTGGGATTAGACCAATAGAAAGAGATCTGACCAGTGTGTGTCAGATTGATTAATCAATTTGCTTATTCATAAATGATTGACAGGCATTGACACAAATATATAATATATGCATATTATTATATAACATATGCAATTAATAATATAACAATATATAATAATTAATAGAATACAATTGTATAAATTACAGTAATAAAAATATAATTATTTATATATATATATTTATTAATTGATTGAATTTGTTTGTATTACAGTATTACACATACAATAAATAAAATAAAATAAAATAATTGTATGTGTGTTTTTTGTTTCAATTTACAAGCCTGACAGAAATATCAGTGTTTTTGTGTGTATATACTGTTTTATATTTAATATTTCTTAATATATTTTTCATATTTTACACACACACATATACATAACTCATCAGACACAAATGCTTCTTTAGATGTCAGAATTGTCAGTTGAATCAAAGTTTGGTTATCCTGCTCTCTAGATATCCTCCAGTCATTAGAATGCAAGTAACTATAATTCTCTTTCGAGCTGATCACAGTCTAGTTCAGTGTAAGTATCCTGCGGTGATGGTGTGAGTTGTGATGTTTGTTCTCTGCAGTGTGTTCCGCTCGCTGATGGAGCTGGACTCTGATCTGTGCTGGTTCAGTCTGAATGAGCTGTGCTGTCCCGTCCCATACGAGCCGCCTCACCCTCGTCTGCTGCCCGTGACGCTGACCGGATCAGACAAGCCCAGAAACCAATTCACAGACAACGTCCTCACATTACTGCAGGAGTCTGATGCCCCGCAGGAAGAGGATGCCACATAACAGCGCTTCATACATCTGAACGCTCGGTTTGAGATGACGAATGTCATGTCAATGATCTTCCCACACACACACACACACACACACACACACACATATATATATACACACACACATATATGTTTGTTTATTAAAAGAAAAGTAAAGATTAGTATGTATTTGATTTTTTATGATGTTTTAACGTGGTGAAATGATTTAACAAAAAACACAAATGAGTGATGTTTTCAGCCAAAATACACTGATTCTTATATTGTTACTTCTCTAAAATAATAATACATTAAAATGGGATCTTTCAGAAATTATCATTTTTTTTTTTGTTCTTTGTTTCTTTTTTTCTTTGGATGAGATTTGTGGCTAATATCAAATTACTAGAGTTTTACTGTAGTTATTATATATATGGTATTTTAAAAAAATACCATCATTATTGTAGTTATTGTTACTTCTCTAAAAAGATCTTTTAGATCTTTTCATCCTTTGGATGAGATTATTGTGAGTTATTGTTACTTCTCTAAAATAATAAATGAATATGGGATCTTTTTAGAGTTTTCGAGTAATTATGTGGTATTCTGACAGAAAGCAATCAATTGCATCTCGGAATATGCATTTCTAAATATTTTCCATTAGTTTTTGTTAAGCCGTTCTGAAAAACATAATTATATTCATGTAGCTGAATCCTCCATTTAATTTTGAAATACATTTTGAAATGCCACTATTTATTTATGAATTAATTTTTTTTTAAATTACATTGAGTAAAAAAAAAAAAAATCAACATTTTAAAAATTTCTATTAATTTCCTATTTATTAATAATTTCATTTTCATTTTTTTTCATTGCCCATTAAAATAAAATAAATATTGTTCATTAAAATAAATACAATTATTAATTACTATATAATATTACACAAATGAATTAAGATTCATAAAGTACTTTGTAAACCAAAACAGTAATTCTGCTTTTATTGTATGATTAGTTATTAATGAAATGCTTTAATTCTATTACCAAAAGACTAATGGTGCTCAGTAGAGTCCAGCAGGTTCTGGTCTAGTTGTGTGCTGTTGGTCCGGATCTTCTGCTCTTGTTTCTTCTGTGACAGTCTAATAAATGTGCCGCCTGTGAGAGCCGCATTAAAGCTGCCTCATATGCTTTGTGTTAGCCTGCTGCTGTTATCTGCAGTGTACTGTGCTATTTATCCTGCTGCCAGGGCTGACAGAGGCGCTATTATTCACCGGCCCCGGCGCCGGGGCGACCCGCTAACGCGCGGCACACGGGGCTAATGCAATTTCCTCTCGACCGCTTCTGATAAGTGTAGAAGCATCATTATAGAGTCAAACCGCTTGACATGCGCTTTGTTTGAGGAATTCACCGCCGGTAAAGACGACAAAGCAAATTGAAGTGATGAAATAATGAAGAATTGAGGTGATTTTTGAGGTTAAGTAGGTGGGGCGAAGCTCTTTTGTAGATCGAAAGGTAAAAGATTTAACGTTTTTGGTTCATTTTAGTAAGTTATAATAATCTTTTTATAATAATGATGCACATAAGTGGTGCGCATGCGCAACCAAAAATGCAAAGTTCAGACCGCTCATTTGCATACCGATCGAAGAAAAGAAAGTAATAATCTTTTTATAATAATCAATGATGCACATAAGTGGTGCGCATGCATACGACTTCACATTTTAATCACATTTACAGACTGCATCTGAAACTTTTGTCCATTATAAATTTAGATCGAGTTAGATTTTCTGCTTTTTCCGCATCTGTAGCAAGCATTTTGATAAAATATATGCTTTTTTTTGTATTCGTCAATCCTTTCCTATGAAAATGCTTGCGGATGCGCAAACGCAGAAAAACGAACCTGGTCTGATTTTTTTTTTATGATGGACTAAAGTGTCAGAGGCACTGTATAAACATGATTGGCACAACGTGATTTATTTATTTTTTAAAGTGTGAATATTTTGTACTCAGTGTGCAAAGACCTTCAGTGTGAAAGTAAAACAATAAAAATTTAAAAATTAGCATATTAGAATAAAAATAAAAAATATTAGCAAAGTTTACTATAATTTCATTAATACGTTTTATTAATAGAATATAATATTTTTATTTCATGATTTTTTATTACCGCACCATTTTTCATATTTTGTTTATTTTATTTAAATACAAACAAAAAGTTCAATAATATTATTAATAATTATTTTATTTTTATAGTTGTATTTAATGAGTTTTCTTAATCCTGCTCCTGCTTAATTTCTAAACATTACTGCCAGCTCCCGCACGTGTCCACTCCTGCAAATATCGTAATATTGTACAGAATTTTCGCACATCCACTATGCGGTGTATAATCGATCGCATACACGAGCCTAAATATAATTGTAAGCATGTGAAAGAAAGACTTTTGTATGGAAAAAAAATCATATAGGCCTAATATTCCAACTGCGACCGATAAAGCATAAAAGCACGAACCGAGACAAAAGAACACTAATTTTGCAAGTTAGCCAATCACTGTCTAAAATTAGTCTCAGATTGCTCGCCAAATTAACTGTTACTAGACTCTAAACATTCAACTCTCTGCAACGGCGCCTTTTTTAAAAATATAAATACAACATATGATAAAAAGTAAAGAATGCAAAATGTAAAAATGCATAGTCTACACTATTTTCATGTAACGATGTAAACCTGCAGCTTTACAGTTGTGTTGTTTTAATTCTGTGACGGTGACATCGAGCTTCTATTGGTCACGTGACTTCGTGATACGAATTTGCAGCCAAGAATTCACCAAATTTGATTTTTGGAACACAATGAAGTTCTTCAGATGAGCTTGCGTTCCCAGTTTCCCACATTCATATGCATAGTATTTCACACTAAAAAAAGCAAGCAAATTATGTAGCCTATTAATGATACACAATGACATAAAATCAATGTACAGTGTTTTTTATTTGATAAAGGCATACATTGAAGGTGAAACCAGTCTTTTGTAGGATTACTTCATATACACAATCTGTACATGTATTACTTCCAGAAACGTAAAGAACTATTGAATCAAACTGTAAAAATCAAAGAAACCAGAAACAAAGCCTTTGTTAATAGCATTAAACATACTGTGAGTGTTTTCAGGATCTTTTTAAAGCTGCATAAAACCACAAAACGTCGTAATATTGTATGCGCACCATCCTTCCATCGACACAAAAGCTTCATGAAACATTTTTGCAAAAGCTGGCACCTGCCTAATCACACTGTGCCGTCGGTGACGCCAGTCCAGAATAAAACCCTCAGACTGGTGCCTGTAACATTATACATGTAAACAATGATAGTAATATTACAGCATGTAAATGTCATCGTTTAGACCCGATGAAGAATATTTCAAACATTCACTTTGTTCTGCAGCTTCTAGCCGTCTATACATCGTATCAAAACCATGAATCTGATCAAACTAATGACCAAAGATTTGAAATCAACTGTCTAATTTGGTTTCTTGCTCACTGGCACGTATTATTAGAAATGTTTTTCACATGCACTCGCTGTTCTGAACAGACATCTACCTTCGCTTTTATACAGAAATATACATCTTTTGTTAGAACGACAGTTCACTCAAAAATGAAACCTCTGTCATTATGTACTCTCTCAACCCTCATGTTGCTTCAAACCTGTATGACTCTTTTTTTCATAAAACACAAAATGATTTATTTTGCAGAATGTCTAAGCTGCTCTTTGGAAGTAGATCCAGGGGCTATTAAAAATTATTTTTAAATTATTAAAAAATTAATAATAATAATAAAATTAATAAACAAATAAGATAAAATAAATAAAAAATTAAAACAGGAAACGAAACCATAAAATGAAATAAAATACAATAAAGCTTCAAAAAGAGACAATACAGAAAAAAAAAATTAACTTTCTTCCATAAAACACAAAATAATTTATTTAGCAGAATATTTAAGCTGCTCTTTGGAAATAGACAGTGACCAGGAGCTAAAAAAAATAAAATCAGGTAAAATAAAAAGCCTAAAACAAAAATCAAATAAAATATCAAGTCAAATAATAAAATAAAACGTAAAAAATGACAAAATGACCATTAAATAAAATAAAGCTTCAAAATAAGTAAATAGATACATAAAAATAAATTAAAGCTTCAAAAAGGACAACAAAAAACTCCATAAAATAAAATGTCAAAAAGACCTGTTTCACTCACTTTTATTTTTTTTTTTTTTTTTATTTTTTTTTACATAAAACACAAGATTATTTATATTGCATAATGTTAAAGAAGAAAAAAATGCTATGAAATAAAGCTTCAAAAAGGTCAAAAAAAGGAGAGTGACCGGCTGGTTAATTAATACGGGAATAAAAAACAGGGAAAAAAAACAAACAAACAATTTTTTTTTTTTTTTTTTTAATAAGATCATTAGTATTGTTTTTTTGGAACATGATGGTGGTTAGTTGACAGATTTGTCATTTTCAAGTGAGCTATCTCTAGTTTCGGGGTTGGCGTAAGGAATTCTGGGTATTTGGGTGGTGTGGGTGGGGTAGTAACTGAAGGTAAGAGGAGCCTAAAGTGCGCAGCTCTCAGAGCAGTCAGTGGTACTGTCATCAGCGGACCTCTTCCTGAGCTCGCGGCCGGGTTTGTGGTGGGCCGGCTGGTGCTTGTGGTGGTCAGACTGCAGAGCCTCCTCTTGTGACGTCGCCCCCTGATGCACCGGAGGAGCCGCGTTCCCCTCGGGCCGCTCCACCTGCAGGTACGCCCGCACACGATGGTGCCGCAGCTTGCTGTCGCTGAAGTCAATGACGCGGCATTCGTACGTTCCCTCGTCCGTCGGCTTCACGCTGGACAGACGGAGCTTGTGGGAGATGTTGCTTCCGGCAACCTTCACCACCTACAGAGAAACAGACCGGAGATGTGTGCAAACCAGCGTCAGGGTATTAAATCATGAATCAGCCTCCGACATCCTGATTGAAAATGGACTCCGACTGATTTGGGATGAAGTACATGCAGTGTGTTTTAGAAAATCTGACCTTTTGAGAACATTTAAGGAAAGACACTAACAGGCAAAACTACTGTTTTTGTTCATGCACTAATCAATTTTGTACTATTTAACTTCCATAACATGTCTTTTTTTCATACTAGTGGAGAGAAAACAACCAAAGTGTTTATTTTATTACACTTTTGCGTCTGTAGATTTTAATTACAGTACATATTTTTCAGAATATGTTTTTATTCTGCACTGAGCCAGAAATGTAACCAAACCAAACTTCAGTTTTATTCTTATCTGTATATAGGGCTTTGTTGTTCATATATCATTCTCCTGGTTTCTATTAAATTTTCTTCCTAAAACATGTGAAAATGTATTCTAGTTTTTGGCTGTTGACATTATTTTCTGATTTATGGAGTGATAAAAAGAAATATCCAACATCCTTTAACTCTAATATGTCAACAAAATCAAAGAAGAGTTTCGTATCTGGCTAAATCCACTGTTCAATTTTATGTTCTGAAAATTAGTGCATATTTAATTTCATAATGCATCATTTGCACATTTAAATATAATATTTAAGAAAACTTGTAATGCAAAATGATTGTCTTAACGTGTTTAATCAACTGGTGAAAATATTATTTCTATTAATTAATTGTCACTCTATTCACCTGTAGTGCTTTGCCTCAATTACACTAAAGCATGTGGAACTCGCAAAATACAACCACAAATCTACTAAACCAATGGATTTGTTAACAAGGAGTCTTTAGTATAGTTCCCAGGTCTCATTTTTCTCTGTCCTGCAGGCTGAAATTGGCTCGTGAAAATCCTGTGTGGCCCATCATGTGCCTCTGTGCAGTTGCAGTGAAACACAACAGTAGATGTGATGTGTGAGACAGTGGCTCTGTCCCAAATGCAGACTCTGTATTGAACTACTGTGTGTCATTATGTGGTGGAGTCAGCGAACCCAGAGGGTTTAGGACAGTATTTGGGACGAGGCCAGTGAAATGCTACAGTGGATGCAGTAAGAGACAATTAAAGGAAGCAGTGGAGACCGTGTTTCCATCCACATCTGGGAAAAAATGCGAGATAGAAACACCAAAATGCAGATAAAATATCCAAAATGCGCATAAATGTAAGTTCTTTATCAAAAATAAGATAATACAAAATGTATGAGTAATAATATATATTTTAAAAAAATTACAATTCTATTCAAATGTTTAATTTTTTATTCATTTTTATTTATACTAGCATGAAAAACATTAAATAAAAAATTTACTAAAAAATGCATCAAAAAATGCAGACTTAATGATTTGTCTAGATGATTGGTTAATATTCCTTCAAGCCGTTGCTCTCAGATGTTAAGAGCATGTTGTCTGTGCAGTATAAACTGCAAGTAATTTATTATATCAAATATATTGTGCAACTATTACCTGGGGAGTGACAATTATGTTCTATTCATTTATTTAGTTTAGCAGTTAAGAGTTATTGATAAGTAAATCTTTTTTTTTTTTTTTTTTTTTTTTTACATGAATTAAATTCACAATTTGTAAACTTGTGAGTTTAGTGAAAGGGGGCAATGTGATGCAGCAGTAGATGTGGCGAGAGAGTGGAATTCATCAATGGAGGCATTGATATGCAAAGAATTGATTTGTGGAGGAATGGATTTGTGGAGGCAGTGAAATGCAGTGACGAAGTGAAATGCATCAGTGGAAGCAATGCAGTCAAATGCAGTGACAGAGTGAAAGGCAGTAAAATGCAACAAATGAGGCAATGCAATACAGTAAAATGCAGTGAGGGAGTGAAATGCATTAGTTGAGGCAGTGAAATGCATTAAAATGCAGTAAAATGCAGCAAGTGAGTGAAATGCAGTCAAATACAGTGACACTGTGAAATGTAATAGTGGAGGCAATGCAATGCAGTAAAATAGAGCGAGTGAGTAAAATACAACAAATAAGGCTATGCAATGTGTAATGACATGCAGTGAGAGATTGAAATACAATAGTAGAAAGCGAAATGCATCAATGGAGGCAATGCAATGCAGTAAAATGCATGGGATTGAAATGCAGTAAAACACAACAAGTGAGTGAAATACAACAGCTGAAGCAATGCAATGCAGTGAAATGCATCAGAAACACAACAAGTGAGTGAAATACAACAGCTGAGTGAGTGAAATACAACAGCTGAAGCAATGCAATGCAGTAAGTGAGTTACATGCAATAGTGGAGGCAGTACAAATGCAGTAAAACACAGCGAGTGAGTGAAAAACAACAGTTGAGGCAATGCAGTGAGAGACTGAAATGCAATAGTGGAGGCCATTAAATACAGTAAAATGCAGTAAGTGAGTGAAGTGCAAGAGTAGAGGCAATGCAATGCAGTAAAATGCAGCAACAGAGTGAAATGCATCAGTCTGCATGTGAGCAGTAATGAGATGGAACTGTGGAACCGCAGAGACACATGAGAGACACATTCACACAACAGCTCTATCTCTTTCTCTCTTCCTCTGAAGCACAGAGACAATAAGACAATCTCTCTCTAAAGCGGTCAGCATTCCCAGAGGACTCTGAGCGCGGGTCCAGACGCTCAATAAAGCCGTCTGCCAGTGAAGCAGATTGAGTGTGGATCAGGTGGATAAATAAACATACATTCACAAACCCGCATGCACACACACAAACACGCTAACATTAACTCGCTTCACTCGCTGGCGCCGTTTCCACAGTGCTACATATGTCAAGTGTGTTAACAAACATGCTCTAGCTATTAGCTTCTCTACAATCAGAAATAACAGCACAGATAGAGCTAACATTAACTCGCTTCACTCGCTGAAATGAACATCAGAAATTTAATCCAGCCTCAGATCCATGCTCTGCTTTCACACTGGAAGCACAAACACACTAATGGATGAAAGTGTAGTTGTGGATCTGCTTTCACACTGGAAGCAAATGTACTTGTGAACACACACACACACACACTGCAAACTCCATATTCTCAAATCTTAATAGTCAATGCGCTATCCACTTGTCCCTGATCAGACACGCTAATAAAAACTATTTAGATGCCAAAAGCCAATAAGTGTGTGACTAACAGATGCTTAATAAAAATAAAAAATAATACAATTATTGTAACCTTTTAAAGTCATGAGAAATTCTGATACTGGATGATACAAAAAAACACTTATTGGCCCCATGGTTTTTGATAAAGAAAAACACTTATTGGAAACAATTTCATAACTTGAAATAAAATAAACTCATTAAAAAAAAAAAATAATTACAAATAATTTTTATTGTAGTTTATATTTAGATATTTAGAAAAACAAATTACTAAGAAGGACAAAAAAAGACAAAATTACTAAAACTTTAAGATGAAAAACCAACTTAAAACATTTATAAAAACTATGATATAATCTCAATAATGCTAACAAAACAGTGGTTTGGATAAAAGCTTGATGATCTAATGTAAAAAAAAAAAAAAAAGAAATAATAGAATTGTAATTTTACATTTGTACTATAAAAGTTTAAAAATATATTTTTTTTCCATTACATTTAATTTAAGTAATACTACTACTAATAACAACAGCAGCAATAATAATAATAATAATTACAAAACTGGAGCTTAAAAATATAAAATAAATTAAAATGTATTAAAATTAAAACAAATACACAGGGGGACAAAATGCAATTCAGTTTTTTCCTCAAATTATTGCGAGCTGTAATGTACAGTAAAATATTACTTGTGTAAATTGTTACAAAGAATTGCATGATCCTGTTTTGGTTTATTTCGGGAATATTTTCATTTAGTTGAGCACAAATTAAACAAATGTTCATGAAAGAGCGTGTCTGAAATTTGGTGCTCAGCATTAACTGCTTGTTTACATGATATCACACTGATATCTGTGCAGTTCATCTGAATATCAGCACAGTTATGATCCCCTGCGGCACAATCACAGCTGATAGTGATACAGCAGCATCAGTGTGAGTGTGTGATACTGCTGAACTATCAGCAAACACACTCCACACGCTCTCTGAGGCTGTATGACTTTAACATGAGGAGACTCCTGCGTCTCTCTCTCTCTCTCACACACACACACACACACACACACACACACACACACACACACACACACACACACAGAGCCTGCAGCGGCTAAACCAGCAAGAGCCGAGCAAGTTGCTAACAAATCACCTTTAGCCCAAGCGAGTGTGATGTTGTGTTTGCACGCTCCAGTTATTCACCCTGACAAACACTCACAACATGGATTTTTACATTCTCTCGCTGAGCAGAAGACGGCAGCCGTAAACGAACACGAAAGAGACCTTCACGAAGGAAATGAGGAGGAAACGACAGACCTCACACACTTACACTGATTTTGGTGGCGTCCTTTGACATCTCATTCTGCGGCAGCACCTGCAATGAAAAAACAAACTAAACAAAACTTGTAGTCATATTAGAGTTACTATAATTAACTAAAAAAAAAAAATAAAATTGAAATACGTTATTTATTTAATAAAATAAATTTTTTTATTTTCTTTCAGCTATTTGCAAAAGCAACTTTTCTCATTTTGTCCAGTTTAACTTGACATCCTAAAATAACTGAAACTATATAAACTTAAAATAACTATAATAGCATATCAGTGATACTAAAATATTAAAAAGAAACTTAATTAATTTTCACATTTACTTATTCAGATTTGCAACTACATATGCATTCTCATTTAGAACTATATATTCATATTTATAATTATAAATATATTTATTTTCATTGTTTTCATTTTTTAATTACTTATTTTAAGAATACATTTGTATGATCTTAAATATACTGAACTCTGATAATATTATTTGTGATATTTATTTTATCACCCTAAAGTGCTACAAGCATACAATAAACAGAATTGAATATACAATCACAAATTCATTAATACAACAAACTAAAATATTAACAAAATACAAACATATGGTATTTTATTTTTTTGTTAATTTATTATTTCAAATAAATAAAATATTAAAAAAAGAGCAGTTATTTGGACCCTCATATTTCTGATTTAGCAGCTTCCCAAGAGAATAATTAAAAGGTCACAGTGAATTTGCACTGAGGTTAAAGTCATTTGAAGACATGCAAGTTGCTTTAGTCACTGATGATTCATTAGTAGATGCCTGTATGTCTTTGATTTGAATTGTTCATGTTGTTTACAACAGAAAAGATCAGACTGTTGTTCACACATAGAGTTCTTATTATTATTTCTCAGCTAAACATTTACTTTTTACTGTACTTTGTAAGTGTTAAAGTGAAAGTTCAACCCCAAATTAAAATCATTTTCATTATTTACTCACCCCCGAGTTCCTAAACCATTCACAGTCAAACATGGCACAAAATTAACAAGAATTTAAATTTTTGGTTGAATTATTCATTAAACTTTGGTCATTCTACAGAGAATATTCATGTGTCTAATGCAGTTACTAAGAGTGAAACAAACAGCAGCAGGACATCCGAACACACACACACACACACACACACACACACACACACACACACACACACACACACACACACACGATACTCAGGTCCAGTGTTCTGGAATGAGATGTTGGTTCTGTGGCGTGTGATCTTAACTGGCCGCGTCGGATCCTCAAGGGTCCTTCATGAATAATACATGACGCAAAGGTGAGCAAGAGTTTCTCCATGTTCCTCTTTTTCATCCCTCCATCCAATTAAAAGCATCTTGAGTTCACAGCAGGAAGCCCTGCGATCTCTCTCTCTCTCTCTCTCTCTCTGGTGTCTGGGGAACCTGCAGCTATTTCTACTGGTTGTGATTAATGTTGTGTGGACTGTTACCTGCTGCAGACTCGCGGCTCCATTAATACCGCTGTATCCTCTCCTCTGCTCACCTCATGTTTGTGTTTCTTCAGCTCTGGCCACTTTTGTGTCCCTATGGTTGTATTCAATCCACAATGGAAAGGTCTTCATCATTTATTCGCACTACTTTTTAAATGTCTTGCATGTTTAGATTTTAATTTATTTTTTTTTTTTTTTTTATTGGTTCTAGATTTTGAGTTTTAGTTTTTAAATATAGGTATGGTGTAAAGGATTTATTTTGTTTTGTTTTTTTTGAAGCTGTCATTTCATCAAATGATGCAAGAAACATAAAAATATTTAATTTAGGATACACAATGCTAACTATGGAATTAAAATGAAATGGTAATTTTATATAAAAAAAGGTAAATAAACAAAAATGATAAAAGCTTTGAAATGTGGTAATGACATTTGTGGAATCATAAACAGTACATTTTCATATTTTTTTTTATTTTTTTTTTTTAATTCTCATGGTTATGTATGTTTACAGCTGCAAGATTTAGGGAGAAAAAAACTGTGATTGTGATTTAAAATGCAATTCACAAAAGGGAAAAAAAAATCAGGTTTGCTGTGCTTTGTTTGCAAGGGTGCACAATTTTGCCCAAAGTGTTGTGATTATTTATTAATATAATATTAATAATAATCAAATAATAATATACTCAAATATTACCAATTGTAATATTTTTCTAATATTTTTATTTTTTCATAATTGTATTCATATTTTTATATGTATTTAATTAAATCAGTCTGCAATGTTGTTAATTGCACTAAGCCACATTGCATTTCATTTTGAATAATTAAGCATGTCCACTGTTGACAAATTAAATTTTAATTTTCTAAAAGTCCACAGGATCAAACACACCCATAGTTGAAGAAACACCCTGATACCTACTAATATAATACTAATGTACCTACTAATAACAAAGCAGCACCAAAACATATTAGGACACTTAAAATATTTGAATATCATCATCAATATCTCTATGACTCTAGTTCTAATGATTTTTAGTCTACACCCAACCAATGTCCTTCTGTCAAATACTTTGCTTGTAATGTCTAACTGTGCATCTTTCTTTGCAATAAATAACAGCTGCTGTGATATTTGGATATACAAGGCAGACATTCAGATGTTTTAAGTGTCCAAACTTACTGTATGGCCATTGTATTTCATCTATAGAAATGTACTGAATTTCTCAGGCTGCCTGTGATCGTCTGTGTTCATGCAGGTGATGCTGTGCAGCTGAAGCCTTTGACTGACAGCTGGTTATTAACATGTGTGTGAGAGTGTGTGTGTGTGTGCTGAACCCTCTCTCTCTCAGTCTCTTAAAATAGGCCGCTGTATTTGACTGGCACGAGTGCAGAC
The DNA here is from genome assembly GCF_018340385.1 of Cyprinus carpio. NCBI lineage: Eukaryota > Metazoa > Chordata > Actinopteri > Cypriniformes > Cyprinidae > Cyprinus > Cyprinus carpio. Next base: position 21,247,593 of record NC_056619.1, on the reverse strand, counting down.
AGGAAGAGGAAATGGCCGTATAATTGCCGGCGTGTGACAGTGGGCCGCTGCCTATCATGTTGTTGTGTGTATTGTTAGTAATAGTAATTGCAGGCAGATATTTGTGCAGGTTAAGGGCTGACAGAACGCTGGGATTATGATCTTAATAACATTATGCTTTCTGGATCAGATTTAATCCCCACACATTGACACTGAACCCTCAACCTACAGCTGACAGCTGAGAGATCATGTGTGCGCGTTACAGGAGACGAGTGTCATTACTGCAACACTGATACAGTGCTCTGAGTGGTTGCTATGTTTTTGTCATTGTTTTTTGTTTGGTTTTTAGGTTATTCTAGTTGGTTATTTGAGTTATTTTGCTTGCTTGTTGTTTGTTGTTTTTTTGTTGTTGGTTGATTAATGGTTTGTATTTGTATTGTAGGTGGTTGCCAATGTTTTCTTGGTTGCTAAGGTGTGTTGCTAGGGTATTCTAGGTGGTTGCTAAAGTGTTCGTGGTTGCTATGCAGTTTCTAGGGTGTTCTGGGTAGTTGTTAGGGCGCTCTCTTAATGGTTGCTAAGATATTGTAGGTGGTTGCCAAAGTGTTATTGGTTGCTAGGGTATTCTAGGTGGTTGCTAGGGTATTTTAGGTAGTTGCTAGAGTTTCCTTGATTGATATGCGGTTGGTAGGGTGTTCTGAGTGGTTGCTAGAGTGTTCTTGGTCGCTATGCGGTTGCTAGGGTGTTCTGGGTGGTTTCTAGGGTGCTTTTTGTGGTTGCTAAAGTACTGTAGGTGGTTGCCAAAGTGTTCTTGGTTGCTATGTGGTTGCTAGGGTATTTTAGGTGGTTGCTAGAGTGTTCTTGATTGCTGTGCTGTTGCTAGATTATTCTGGGTGGTTGCTAGAGTGTTCTTGGTGGTTGCTAGGGCATTATAGGTGGTTGTTTGAGAGTTCTTGGTTGCTATGTGGTTTCTAGGGTGTTCTTGGTTGCTATGCATTTGTTAGGGTGGTTGCTAAGTGGATTGTAGAGTGTTGCTCTTGGTGGTTGCTCATGTATGGTAGGTGGTTACTAAAGTGTTCTTGGTTGCTATGTGGTTGCTAGGGTGCTTTTGTTGTTGCTAGGATATTCTAGGAGGTTGTTGGAAAGTTCTTGGTTGCTATGTGGTTTCTAGGGTGTTCTTGGTTGCTATGCATTTGTTAGGGTGGTTGCTAAGTGGATTGTAGAGTGCTCTTGGTGGTTGCTCAGGTATGGTAGGTGGTTACTAAAGTGTTCTTGGTTGCTATGTGGTTGCTAGGGTGCTTTTGGTGTTGCTAGGGTATTCTAGGAGGTTGTTGGAAAGTTCTTGGTTGCTATGTGGTTTCTAGGGTGTTCTTGGTTGCTATGCATTTGTTAGGGTGGTTGCTAAGTGGATTGTAGAGTGCTCTTTGGTGGTTGCTCAGGTATGGTAGGTGGTTACTAAAGTGTTCTTGGTTGCTATGTGGTTGCTAGGGTGCTTTTGGTGTTGCTAGGGTATTCTAGGTGGGTGCTAGCGATTTCTTGGATGCTGTGTGGTTGCTAGGGTGTTCTGGGTGGTTGCTAGGTGGTGTCTTTCTGTCTGGTGTAAACAGTACACCCCTTCGTCTCTAGTTGTGGCTTGGGTTCAGTGTGTGTCTGAGGGATTTATTCACCTGTTTTCTGGTCCAGCAGTGCAAACGGTTCCTCTGATCATTTAGTAAAGCACCGCTCCTCTCCTCAACAACACACACGATTTCAGCAATCACTCTGAACAGCGCTGCATTATGGGTAAACTCTAATTGTACCTGATTGGTGCTCCACGTCTGCTTGTCGGTCCATTCTCTGTGGTTCCTGATGTACCACCACTGAATCTCCAGTGAGTAGGAGGGCAATCCGGCGCCTCTGAAGGAGCAGGCCATCTCCACGTCCTGCCCGCTCTGCGCCGTGATGTCATGAGGGACCTCTGTGAACACCGCTGCAGGACAACAAACACTGATTAGTTACGGTGAAGCGTTCAGCGGCACCAAAAGAAATCACAACACTGCCGCCCCGTGGCATGTTGGGTTGCTTAAGACAAAGAAACCAAAGTTTAAACTCTTAGTTCAGTCTTTAAACTCTCCATTAATTCAACCAATAGTGATTCGGCACAATAAACACAATAACAGAAAGTACTTTGAAGTAAAATCTTTCACTCTGTATAAGCTCTTAAAACTCACTTAAAATGTGTCACTAAAATGACTTGACATTACTGAGAATAACGTTGAGAACAAATGACAGAAACCAATGTGATTTAAGTATTATGTAGCTATTATTATTAGGGCTGGACGATTTTTCCGATTTATTGATTAATTCAAATTGAATGTTTTGCCACGACTTTATTTTTTAGAAATCAAGGAATCACGATTTTGAAAAGAAAGGTTAGCAAACGTTAGAATTAGACACTTTGACAATATGCCAATGATAAAAGGAAAGAGAAAAGAATGATCCAAATGCATGTCGGCGCACGCGATTAACCAATCACACAGAAAGCGCGTGTTGACAAAGATACGACGCGGGCAGTGGAATAAGAAAACCATGCAAGAAGATGGGAGGGAACTTCTTTTAACTTGAGCGCTGTGTTTTTAGACTGCCGTTTTATGCATGAGGTGCTGCAAGAGACATGAGCACAACAGTCAAACGCATCCATGTTTACATAGAAAAAAACTATGAAAAAGTAGCGCAATCTAATAAAAAACTGTATAGAACCACTACTGTATGTCTGATATTTAATGTTTGCATGAAATTTATTTATAAATTTTTTTATGTTTTAGGTTTTTAGTTAACTATATTGACTCTGCATCAAGCCAGAGAAAAATGACTCGGGATATTTGCATTAAACACAAGTATAAATAGAATTTGAAAAATAGAACTCAAACTGAAGTCTGTTCAGTGCACTCAGCAATCATTTTTACTTCAAAAGACCTGAAATATAAAGCACAAGACTTCATTAGTTGTGCTTTTGTGTCATTTTTAGGGCTTCAGTTCTAATTTAGTTTAAGAAGAACAGCGTGAACATTCTGCAAAATCTCTCCTTTTGAGTTTCACAGAAGAAAAAAGTCATGCAGGACAACATGAGGTGGAGTAAATGATGAACAGAACTTTATTTTTTGGTTGAACAATCCCTTTAACATCTAAACATCCTCTTATGTACTATTATACAAGTGAAACCTCTTTAACAACTCAAGACACGAAGTCTAAACACCTCGTATTTGTGTTTAGATTAATCTAGATTGCAAGAGAAAAACCAACAACTCAATCTTCTCTCCTTTTCAAGATGCTGTTATCATCTCAGATAACATTTTGGAAAAGCCCAACGCCATCAACCTGAACAGCCAACATCAGATCCGGAGTTATCAGCCAACGTTCAGAGAGTTATCGCAAGTAAACAAGCATCTCGCCACCGGATAGAGTTGTTCTCAGAAGTGCACGAGCGAAACTCTAAAGTGCAGCGTTTCCCATGACTGACCCGGTGAGTGAAACAAGCTCATCCGCCACTTCAGACAAACACAATTCAATTATCCTTCCCGTCAAAGCTCAGAAGATATGACTCCCGTGAACACTGTCCACCGGTTGAACCGCAGAAGAGACGCGACAGAATGAGCGTAAATCAGTGTGGAGGAATCATTTCTCCAGCAGCGGGACTCTCTCTTATCAAGCCTTACAGGCCCTGCAGGAAGTGATGCGCACACTTCAAAGAGAAAGCGCTCGGCGTTCGCTCACACCTGACCACTGACGGCCAAAAGAAGCAATGAGTCCCTGGAAGACATTATAGATAAAAGACGATCTCACAGCTAATCAAGGCTTTGAATGACACAAACCTGACATTCACTGTACAAAATGATTTTTCAACATTATAAAATATAAATATTATGACTTTTATGGCTTACAAAGGCAAACTAGATTTTGTAACTGGGGTTTGAAAATGATTAATTTTAATTTTTTTTTTTTTGTTTGCCAATTAATTATAGGTAGGACAGTGGAAATTTGGCAATTGGATGTTTTAGTATTGAAAATTATCTACATAAAAAATTGTGAGCTCAAACTTGATTTTACCCCTACAAGGCCCAAGGCAGTAACTTCCACATTACCAATATTTGGTTACTGATCACCCTTTACAATATCGTTATAGTAACACCTGTATAAAATCTCAGGATATTGCATATAGTAATGTGACTGTATTAATTCTTTTTTTACCGTAACAAGCAGACTAAATACCGTTTTGCAACCAATTTATTTGCTATGCTCAGTAACGTAAAAGAATGCTAGACAGCCTGGTGAATAACCTGCATTATAAAAAAGAAAGAATAATAAAAAAAAATCTTTAAAGGTTATTCACGATTACGTATTGCTGCCAAGCTATCTTTACAGTGTTTTGTTATATGGAGATGTTTGGTAGATCGCGATCTAATTCGTTTGTCTAATAAAGTGCTTCAGTGACAGATCAGATGTATGAAAGTATACAAGTAACACCGTAATTAAAATGCAGCAGACTTTAATGGACAGTAAAACAAAGGCAGAACACGTATAACTCCAAGCCAGCACCGTAACTACGCCGTAACTCAATTTGAGCGTTTCAAACAAAGTGAAAGAGCCGTAACTGGTGTTATACAGTGCTCTGCCTTGGTTTCTCCAGGGCTTTTCGAAGTTATTTTCTCGGGAAAACAACAAAATTGACTCAGCATACTTATGCATGATAAGGGATGTCTTGAATGGTGAATGGTGTTATACAGTGCTCTGCCTTACCAAGCTACCATGAAAAATATCAACAACTCATTTTTGACCAAAATCGAAGCTAGTCTTTTGCCTTTGCTTGGATATATTATTTGTGTTTGTTTTTTTATAATGTAATTTTTTTTAATGTAAATAAAACAAATATTATTAATGTTTCACAAGAAAATACTTTTTTATTATAATACTAAAATACTATAAAATATTAAACACTTAATATTTCAGTCTTTCTACTTCAAACATTTTTTTTAATTATTTGTGAACTTCACTTGCAATTTTCGACACCAAACTTTGGTGTTTTAATAAATAAGGTAACAACTTGCAACAAAACCTTTCATGCAAGTATTTAAGCATAAAGTGCAACTATTGCTCAAAGGTTTATCTTTCTTATCGCAGGATACTTAACAGAATTTTTACATATGTTTCACTGAGGTAAACTATTGCTCAAAGGTTTATCTTTCTTATCGCAGGATACTTAACAGACTTTTTACATATGTTTCATTGAGGTAATTGAGATATGAAGCATAAAATATTAAGATTGATAATAATCAGAAATGTTTCTTGAGCAGCCAATCAGCATATTAGAATGATTTCTAAAGGATCACGTGACACTGAAGACTGGAGTAATGATGCTGAAAATTCAACTTTATGTTCACACAGAAAACAGTTATTTGAAACTGTAATAATAATTAAGAATTTTACTGTTTTTACTGTATATTTGATCAAATAAATGCAGCTTTGGTGAGCAGAAGAGACTTCTTTCAAAAACTTTAAAATATCTTTTGAACATACCCAAACTTTTGAACAGTAGTGTGAATGCATTAAAAACATGTGTATGAGAAAGAGTTCAGTGCAGGTTTGCTCTGAACACACGTGATGTGTGGTAGCATGTGCTGATCAAACGAGCTCTGTGTGAGATGAAGACGTGTTGAGCAGAATCCCTTCACATATGGCTAATAACACACCCAAATCCTCTTAACCGCTTCCTCCAGAGCACCTCTTCATTTACCCATAATCCCATTCAAACGGCTGCCGACGCAGTGGGGGCTTCTGTCAAACCCACGGGGGGTTCCCAAGACTTCCGTCCAAACAAAAGGCATGCTGGGAAATCTGTCCACGCTCCGATCACAGCCTGGAGATAAGATATTTGTTCATAATTTGTCAAATGAGTTGATATCATGAAGCGTAATGAACGAATATATGAAGAAATGAAGGGAATGATGGTTCTTGATGACTGACTGATAGCTAATGCTTTCGTTCACATAAAAAGGGATGAAAGTTACAATAAAGCCTTAAATTCCAGACATAAATACCGTAAACCAATTTTCAGATTTTTTTTAAATGGTTTTGTTAGCTCTGTACATATTTTTTTAGATTTTTGGTTAGTTTGATTGTAATTTAGTAATGTTTTTTTTGTATGTAAATTGATTCTTAAATCGCAATAAGCATCGTGCTTTGGTACTTTTAATATGAAACAAAGTCTCAGATTTAAGATTATGTCTGTTGTAAATCCAGCATTAAGATGTTTTTGCTTTTTTGTTTTGGTGCTGTTTAATGTGGAGTGACAGATCTCTGTAGTGCTTCGGTTCAACAGACACAGAAACTGATCATCTCCTCCACATTAATACCAGCTTCAGGACAAAATAAACATGACTAAACATCCGAAGGTAAGTTAAAAGAGTACCACTTTACAATCCGTATCCGTGTTTTAGCCCCGCAAAGACGGGAATTGAACGGCTTGTAAACAATTTCATGTAACGTCACATTTAACTCAGAAAAAACATTCGGTGACCATAAACTCATTAGTCAGATAGAAAAAGAAACTGTTGAGAGGGGCATTTTCCTTAATACCTGGTTAGAACATAATGCGTACCATAGAGGGTACTGTTCTACAATGTTTAATTTATGTTTGAATAAATCCCACATTTTTTTTATGACAGCCACCATTTAAATGTTTATATTTAAAAAAAAAAAACGAAATTGAAGTAGAAATATTATGTAACTGTAACTTTATTACTGTAAAAACTTAATTAACCTTCAATATCATAGTAATGTAGTACCAGCTTTGAATTTTTATGTTTATTTATTAATGTAGAATTGTAATTTACCTTCAATATCATAGTAATGTAGTACCAGCATAGATAGATGATAGATAGATAGATAGATTGATAGATAGATAGATAGATAGATAGATAGATAGATAGATGATAGATAGACAGACAGACAGACAGACAGACAGACAGACAGACAGACAGACAGATAGATAGATAGATAGATAGATAGACAGACAGATAGATATATAGATAGATAGACAGACAGACAGACAGACAGACAGACAGACAGACAGACAGATAGACAGATAGACAGATAGATAGACAGATAGACAGATAGATAGACAGACAGACAGACAGATAGACAGATAGACAGATAGATAGACAGATAGACAGACAGACAGACAAACAGACAGATAGACAGATAGAAGGAGGGTTGATAGATAGACAGATAGATAGATAGATATGAAGGAAGGTTGAGATATAGATAGATAGATAGCCAGACAGACAGACAGATAGATAGACAGACAGACAGACAGACAGATAGACAGACAGATAGACAGACATACAGAGACAGACAGACAGACAAACAGACAGATAGATAGATAGACAGACAGACAGATAGATAGACAGACAGACAGACAGACATACAGAGACAGACAGATAGATAGGCAGACAGATAGATAGATAGATAGATAGATAGATAGATAGATAGATAGACAGACAGATAGATAGATAGACAGACAGATGGCAATAGATAGACAGACACAAAGAGATAGATAGATAGATAGATAGATAGATAGATAGATAGATAGACAGACAGACAGACAGACAGACAGACAGACATACAGAGATAGATAGATAGACAGACACACACAGACAAGATAGATAGATAGACAGATAGACAGACAGACAGATAGATAGATAGATAGATAGATAGATAGATAGATAGATGTGCACACAATGTACCCACCCTTTAACTGGCTGAAACAAACACTTTTTACACACTGCGTATTTTAGGTGTTATAATGATTAAATGATTGATGAAAATGACAATTATAAAGTTACATTTTACAAAAAGAAACCTGCTGAACATGAAATTAAATAAAACATACCAGCTAAAGGGGTCCTTTTGTAGTATAGGTGAACATATAACATTAGGTTGTTAAACATTTCTTGAAACTGAAAATCTTTATCTACTCCTTCTAGTCTCCTGGTCCACACTGCATTGATCCAATATACATTTATCCACAAACAAAATATTTTCTTTCAACCTAAGGTGAATTCTTCTGATAGATCATGAAATGCAATTGCAGCAGGGTAACAGGTGCATTACAGCTAATATTAGCACCAAGCTAAGACTTTTTATAAAATGAATAGTAAGCTTTTATTCAAATCTCAATTCAAACCAGTATCGAGTGTTTGTAATAACTTATTTGTAGTTTTTATACTAATCTACCAGCTTGGCATTTCTCATGTAAACATTCTTTATTGTTAAGAAAACACCCCAAATCTCATTAAAATAACATACAAACCATATACTATTGTAATTGTGTGTTAAATATAGGGCCCTATGAAATCTGTTTTATTTTTTTTTCCCAAATTCCATTCTAATTTTTCTAGAATCCTTTCTAATGGTTAAATTACATTTTATTAATCAAAAAGCATGTCTAATTAATTTAAATCATGGAACTTATTAGGGGTGGAACTGTTCAACTTACTCACGGTTCGGTTTGTATCATGGTTTTAGAGTCACGGTATGTGCTATGTGTAGGCAAAAACTATATTGCCAAATAAAAAATAAAGAAAATAAGAATGATCTAACTATAAGCAACAGCACAAATAAATACAATAGAGTAAAGATACAAATAAAATAAACAGTGATTTTCAGTTTATTTTTAGGTAGGTCTATCATTTTATGTATAGAAATTGAATAAAGTAATGAAATGTAAAACATCATTGCATATTTGACTGTATAAATTAAAGATTAATCTTTATTAAAGTTACAAAAGCTATTCAATCAAGAGCAGTGCGTGATTTATTTGTTGTTGCTGTTTGATTAATATTAAGAATGTGCTGTCACTTTAAGAGAATGCACTGATACAGTACGTTCAGCCGGCTATGTCTGCTATAGGATACTTACCAAGACGGGTATTTTAACCATTGTTGTGTGAATCTGTCCATTTAAACACCATACTTCAAAGGGAGCTTAATATTTGCACGCGCTCTAAGGCGCAGACGGGTATTTTAAGGGTTTTTGTTTTTTTGTACCGTATGTTCTTTCAACATATGTTTTATTATCAAATTCTGTGTTGTAGCATGTCTAATTATTTGAATGCATAAAAACAACTTCATTTATTCGCATTTATTCTTAGAATAGCATTATGAAATGTTTTATTTTTCCTCAGAAATTATGCGTTGTGTATCTGGTTTTCAAATGACGGTATAATAAATTAAATTAATGTTTCTTTAAATTATTGAAAACTAAACTTTTTTTTGCAAACAAAGGGGATTTACTATTAAAATTAAAACATGGAAGAAATGTTGTGTGCTATTAGTATTAAAAAATAAAGTTTTAATAATTTTAGTTGTAGTACAATGTACATTCTGCTGAGCAAAAGTAATATATTTCTGCTGCAATGTATTCAAGTTAAAACAGACTTTTATTTTGACGGGTAGCCATGAATACCTCTGTATTGAAAGTGAAAGTTTCTGTGTGTATATCTTATGACGCTAGTTTTACTCAAATGAAATGGTAAGATGATTTTTGAGTGTGTTTTTTGTGTGTTTTTGTGATGTTTTCGTGAGAAGACAGATGCTGAATTCACTTCACATTCGATTCAGTTTGTGTGTGTTTGTAGTAGAATAATTATTTTTTATTCATACAGAGAAACGATCACGTAATATGAGTTAATGCTCATCAGAACGCGTAAATCAGTGTCAAAATTAACATGATTTTGCGTAAATAAATATCAAGTAAACTTGCATAAAAATATCTGTATTTTTCCAAATATGAACTAAAAGCTCTAATGGAAGCAATTCAGTGACGCTTGCAGTTTTGTCGACAACCAGAGGCGGCACAAAATTTATTCTCAATATGCAAGAAAAACCCTGTGATTTGTTTTTTTGATAGATAGATAGTTAGATAGATAGATATTTTGATGGGTGGTTAGTTTTCTCTGGGCAGAAGATGTTGTTTTGTGTGATTAATTCTAGCCGATCTGCATATTATAATTGGTGTCCTGGGGCCTCATTATTTCACAGGGAACAGAAAAAGGCAGATCAGATACAAGAGCGACATGCGCATAATCAGCGTCTCCATCAGAGGCAGAGAGGACGCCTTCAGTGATCGACCCAGTCCATCAGCCCAGCTAACTGTAATGAAAACCAGCCGCTCTCCACCAGACGAGCGGGAAAGCCCTAGATATCTCGGCGGAGGGGAGGTCGGGTTCATGTCAGGGAGACACTCATTTGTAGAAGCAGGCGGCAGGTCTCTTTGAAATCTGAATCTCTGGTTGATTGAGTTTAGATCAAAGCGGCGTACGCTGATTCTGTGAAACACAATTGAGACGCTGCAACATCAGAGCTGCTCACAAATCTAACACATGCACAGCTATCACCAAATCACATCGACTCACCATGTTTACATGCACAAGCACATTCATTTACATGATGGATTATGAACTAATACAATACAAGATGCAATGCATGATCTTTTCCTGCTCATCACATCTTGTTGATGTTGTTGGTGTTTTTTTTTTTTTTTTTTTGTTTTTTTATTTTTATGAGTATCATACATACAGTAACACTTTATTTTAAGGACCGATTCTCCCTATGACTAGCATGCATATTACTAGTGTACTGGCAGTTAAACACATACGTGACCCTGGACCGGTCAATATTTGGCCGAGATACAATTATTTGAAAATTTTAAATTTGATTAGTATGCGTATTAATTGTGTAAAAATATTTATAAATTAATCTTTAAAGTGGTCCAAATGAGGTTCTTAGCAATACATATTACTAATCAAAAATTACATTTTGTTATATTTATTATAGGAAATGTACAAAATATCTTCATGGAACATGATCTTTACTTCATATCCTAATGAATTTTGGCATAAAAGAAAAATCTATAATTTTGACCTCTACAATGTATTGTTGGCTATTTCTTACAAATATACCCATGCTACTTATGACTGCTTTTGTGTTCCATGGTCACATATTAATGCCTGCATAACTTAAGTACCTTGCTAACTATTAATAAGCTTCAAATTAGGAGTTTAGTGTATCAAAAGTGGTAGTTAACAGTTTATTAATATTAAGAATTGTGTGTGTGTGTGTGTGTGTATACTACTCAAAGGTTTGTAATAATGAGTTAATAATAAGTGTTTTTTTTTAAAAACTCTTCTGCTTACCAAGGCTGCATTTATTTGAAAACCATTAGTATTTAGTTTTTTATAATATTATTATTATTATTAAAATATTATATTTGCAGCTTTTAACACAGGAATAAATTCCATTTTAAAACAGCTTTAATCAAATAAAGAACATTTTTTTTGTTTTTTAAATTAAAATAATATTTCACAATATAACTGCATTTTTTTTATTAAATAATACAGCCTTGCATGGTGAGCAGAAAAGACTTCTTTTAGAAACAAACAAAAGTAAACTTAAGTAAACTTCTTCAAATATTAATCTTAATTATTTACATTTTTAACCAGTAGTGATATAAACAATGTTTCAATAATGCATCTTTTAGGCCTATATAAGTGTATTTTTTTTTCTCTTTTTGGTTTCTGCACATATTGTTCCACTTGTTTTAAAGTATTAAAAAAATTCTGCTTAGAAAAATCTGTCTAGTTTTTCTATAAAAACAAGTCTTATGCATTTTGTTTATTTTTTTTTTATGTTTTATTTTTTTAAGTCATTTTTTTTTATTAAAACATGCCAAATAAGACTATTTACTAATTAAAAACATATTCAGAAAATTTTTTTTGCAGATCTCAGCACTTACAAGAATTTCTGAGGAGAGTTCATGGCATTAAAGATTTTGACAATCATCAATCTTCAATCATCTTTACGAGATGAAACCTGAGCTGTCTGTTCAATATCTAGTGTAAACTATCTACATCGGTTACTATAGTAATGATTTCACGTAAGCAGGATGCCAGGAGAAGTTCTCATACATCAACTGAAAGCAGCTGTCAAATCTGGGAAGAGAGGATGGAAACTGGGCCTGCTGCCTCTGCTCATGTGTATCATGACATCTCACTGTCACGCTGGAGAAAACATGAGCGTCAGCTGCAAGACTGCTTTACACATTCAGCCATGTGAAGCACTGAAACCACTCCTTCATTCATTCATTCAAGTGTTTACTATGATGCAAACGCCAGATAGTGGTGAACTCTAAGGGAGAAAATAAGTCATCTAATATTAGATCCATACTTAGTGAATAAATCTAGTGAATAAATCTAATATAAATCTAATATAAATCTAATATATATACATATATATATAAATATATATATATATATATAATATATATATATATAACTTATTATTAAAAACATATATTTTAGCACATTGCAAGATTTATCTTATATTGTAATAATACATACTATTGTCCTGTAAAAAACTAAAAGGCAGCATTTAATAATCATGATATAAAATACAATGTATTATATTATATACAATATAATATATTATATTAATGTATTGTTTTAGGTTAAGTTTAAGTGGTTGATTGTTGTTAAAAATTATTAATGTTTTTGATTTTGATATATTTTGATCATCACGGCTGAATTTATTTGATCAAAATAAAGCAAAAAAAAAATATATATAAATGTATATGCATAAATTAAATATATATAAAATATATATATGTACTGTACTGAGATATAGTATTCTGCACATTTTGCCATTTTACATACTACATACTGTTCTATATGGGAAAAAAGTACAAAGCAGTATGGTCTCCAGATCACAACCAAAAAAACAGCAGGCCTCCCAGTATATACTGCTCAGTACACAGTGTGCTAGTATTCAGGGATTCCAGATCGTGTGCTCACAGCTCAGCAGTTTTCACAGCGGTTGCATCATCACACGCTGGTCATCACGTCTGTCTCCTGCGCTCGGCTCGGACCGATGGTGCAGGCGGTGGGTCTGTGTTATGAAGAGAGCGCGGGGTTTTATGAGTGTCAGTGGGAGGACAGGAGGACACGCAGGGCCCTCAGAATGATGAATGTGCCGCGGCTCGCTCGCATTATCCTCGGTTATTATATCAGCTCTGAATCTGCTGATATGAATCACAGCAGTGTCTGCCGTCACTCCAGTGCCGCATGGATTCATACTCCTGAGGATACACAACGCCGCCGTCTGCCAATAATAAAACCCAGGATGAAAAGAGAGAACGGGAGAGCAGAGGAAGAGAGGAGGAAATGACAAAGACATCAAATAGAGATGAGAGGAGGTGGACGATAAGTCCTGCAGCTGGCTGGACTGAGAAGAAATAAGAGATGGAGAGCAAGAGAAAAGAAATCCTAGTGAGCCACACAAGACACAAACATACACGAACATACACACAAATGCTGATGCAGGGTGTGTTACATACACTTAAAAGTGCTGTAAGTGATGTCAACTCTTACTGAACTTCTGCAAGACTAGGCTACTGAATTAGACACGCCCACTTTCTTCTAAAACTCCGCCCACAAAAAAATCAGTCTCAAATTGTTGATTTTAATACTGAAAATTATTGCTAAATTTAGCCCTATTAAATTAATTAATTAATTAATTAAATTACATAGTGTGTGCTTTTTATTCTTTTAGTAAAAATGTGCAATATCATATAAGCATCATGATGTAAAAATAAAATTAAAAGTATTACAATTCATGACAGAGGCAGAGTGAAAATACTGATTATAATACTGAAAATTATTGGTAGTTTAATTAAAAATAAAAATATAATAAAGATTAAATAACTAAATTAAATGATGAGGGAATAATAAATAATAAAATATATAATCTTAAAATTAAATTTCAGTATTGTGTATTTGTATCCTTATAGTAAAATAAACATCATTTTTAATATAAGCTTAAAAACACAGTAGAAGCAACATGCTGGCATAAAACTTTAAATAAAAATATCAAAATTCATCCAAGATGGTCAAAACACTGATTATTATACCGGAAATTATTAATGTTAAATGAATTAATTGATATTAAAACCATTAAATATACAGTTAAACTATCTAATGTAATAATAAATAATATAATAATCAAATAATGCGTGATATGTATTTTTAGTCTTTTACATTTTTATTTTATATAGTTAAAATACTGATTACTATCGAAAATTATTGCTAACTGAAAATAGAAATAAATATTAAATGTACAAATTAAATTATACAATGTAATAATTAATCATATTAAAAATAAATTCCATAATGGTGTTTGTATTTTTATCATTATAGTACAAACTAACTAATTTTTTTTGCTACAATAAGCATAAAAATAAAGTCTATTCATCCAAGATGGTGGGTAATTTATAAATACATAAATCTCAATTCTGCATAAATTTCACACAGTAGCAAAAATGTTCAATAAAAACGTTTAGCTTTCTACTTCAAAATGAACTGCTTTACCCAACACATACAGTATGCGGTGTATTTGTTTTGTTTATTACAGTATTGCATCATGAGCTCAACAGTATGCTAATGCCAAACTCTACCATGAGTAAAGTGCGAGTCGGGTGTCCGGTGTGCTTCACATGCGCTATTTTTGTGGCACACTTAGTTTCAAATCACTTATTTATGAGCTTCGGTGTCAGTCAGGATGTTGCCTATACGTTAGAGAGCAGACCTGCAGGTTTGGGGAAAGAGTTTCGAGACAGATGTGTGTTCAGAAACATTCCAGCCTCAAATCACACACACACACGTCCGCATTTTTCACCGGTTTAACAAACCAATCCAGCAGGAATCAGTGTGCAGATGAGAGACAGAACAGAAGCAAATGATGGATTTGTTTGCTGGTGTAAGTAGGAGGTGAGCTATAATTATCCCCTGACGCTTCACACACACACACACACACACACACACTAACTCATTCACTGTAAATGAATGCCACTAGAGCACAGATACAGTAAAGTCTTCCTTACTCTTTGCATCAGCCCCGTGCCTCAGAGTTCATCTCATCAACACGATTACTACTGAACTTCCTTGTTGACAAAGGGTTACTAGCAAATATAGAGATGAACTGAGTGACATAAAAGTCAAATGTGCACCTCATGTGTGAATATGCTTTTGCCATAATAACAAGCTACAACACATGCACAATATTCTGTACAGTCTCTAGAACAGAAAACTGTACATCTTTAAGTAAATTTTTACATTTTCACTATTTGAGTATTTTGCTTCTTTTGAAATCAGGGTTATTATAATTAACTAAAACCATAAAAAAAGTTATCTAAAATAAATGTTAAATAGTAAAAGAATAAAAATATAAAAATAACTTATTCTATGTCAGGTAGTTGGCAAGCGAACATTTCCCATTTTCATTTAGTGAAAATGATGGCAAAATAAAACTGGCTGATCTTTGTTATAAGTTATATAAAAATAAATACAAATATAGTTCTATATACAATATTATAATTCTATTGTATTTAGTAAAAAAAAAAAAAAAAAGGTTATTTTTGACATTTTAATTTTTTGACAAATTGACCAAAAAACAAAAGCAATGCAAGTGTGAGTAATTCTTCTTTATTCTTTTATTTATTGTGCTGACATGACAATTTTAGCAGGATTTCTCTTTGCATTAGTCATAGTTTTTATCTTTTGACAATGTAATTAAAGTATATAAGCTTGTCATTCATTAGTTTGTCCATTTTGATTCCCTGACAATTTTCAAGCGACAGCTGAAAACTCATCTCTTTCGTCACCATCGGACTTCATCCTAATTTAAAAAAAATAAAATAAAACTTACTTAAACCATAGTCTAGCTTGTACTTATTTAAAACATGCCTTTAGTTTTGTAGTAGTTTTCACTACATTTTTAGGAATAAATTGGTGTATAAAACCAGGCGAATGATATATGAACAAATCCCTCTATAAAAATGTTCAGAATATAAATAGGAATAAAGTTGTAAAATTTGGTGTATGTAAGTGCTGCTGAAGTGGAGAAAAAACTTTTTAAAAAACTGACTTTTAAGATATGTATCGTAAATGCAATCTACAGATGCAAAAAAAAAAAAGGGCAATAAAATCAGTCTGAATAAAATATGAACAAATCCCTCAATAAAAATACTTAAGAATATATAGAGGAATAAAACTGCCAAGTTTGGTTTTTGCTAGTGCTGCTGAAGTGGAGAAGAAACCCTTTAAAGATGTGTTTTGTAATTTAAATCTTCAGATGCAAATAGATAAAGTGCAATATTAAAATCAGACAAATTACTGTATATATGAACAAACCCCACAGTAAAAACCTTCAGAATACAGATGGGAATAAAACTGCCAAGTTTGATGTATGTAAGGGCTGCTTAAGTGGAGAAAAAAACTCTTTAAATACGTGTTGTAACTGAAATCTACAGACGCAAATAGATAAAGACGAACAATAAAATAAGACAAATTTATAAATAAACAAACCCCTCAGTTAAAACCTTCAGAATATAGATAGGAACAAAACTGTTAATTTTGGTGTATGTAAATACTTCTGAAGGGGAGAAGGAAACTTTTAAAATGTACTGAAATTGAAATCTACAGATGTTTTCTTTTTAGTGTCAAACTTGACTAGTGCATGAAAAACAATGTCGTTGCCTACATTTTTCTGATTCTTAATTAAAGGGTGTTAATAGTCTTCAGAGGGATGTATGTACTGCCAAGGTTTAGTCTGGACGTTTCTGACACTATAAAAGCATGAACACGTCTGTACTGACACTGTAATCGTTAACCTCAGATGGTTTAATGGTGTGCCGTTAAAACATCAGCTTTCACTGCAGAACCACTCTGTGCTTTATGAGGACTGCAGACACTCACGACCCAAGAAAGAGAAATCTTTAGTGAGACAAGGACAGCATTCAAGAAACTTCACAATTCATCATGCGCTCGCTCTCTGTGTGGATTTAATCTGATGTATCCATGACAACAGCAAACCTGAGAAAAGCACAGATGACAATTATTCACCATCAACCCAAAAGCACCCGAGAATCATTTCCATCTGAGGAACATCTGTGTGTTGATGGAGGGCAGCGCTATGAGAAATGAAGCCGCATGAATTAAACAACAGACAAGCGCTGGAGTTTTTTTGCATTTGCTGTTTCGTAAGACTCATGGTTGACATGACCTTACATATTATAATAAAGTGCAACAATAAAAGGTCAGATACTGATACTGAAATCAGCTCAAACTCCCACAGAGTGTCAGGGAGATTACTTTATAGTGCAAAACTACAAAAAAACTTTTCAATTTAATTTTTAATTTTTCTTTTTGAAAACACAAAAAACAAACTAGCATCTTTGTATTTAGGCCTATTAGCTCATTATTTTTTATATAGGCCTAATAGATAGATAGATAGATAGATAGATAGATAGATAGCAAATGCAATCATTTATATTTCGCAATTCTTTTTTTTGCAATATTATATCGACACACTCAACTATATATTCTATTTTCAAAATTTCACATCAGATTCAACTGCTCACGAACAGCCAACAAAAAAAAAAATAGGTCAATTCTTGGCAAGAATGATGTTTATTGGACTTTATGACAGACTAATCTCTGCTCTAAGAGAGCAAATCAAACCGAATCACAATAAACTCTCCGATGCTGAATCACAAAGCAAAGCTAATGTGTGGCAGATGAACGAAGACGTCTCTCGTCTCTCTGCCCACCACAGCAAAGCCACTCGAGAGCATCCAGCCACCCACAGACCGAAAGATATGAGAGCGATAGTGTTCACATAGACCTGTGCTTCATGTCTAATCTCTGTATCAGTGCATGAAGAGCCGACACATACATACAACTGACAAACGCCAACTGGATTCCTCACAACGCAATGGAACGCTTTAGAAGTCCATTAGCACTATTACTATTGCTCATACTTAGATGTATAAGTTTAAGGATTTAAACTCAGTGTGTGCGTCATCCTGCAGCATTTGAGCTCCAAACATGATTGATTCCACAAGTTATGTGACTTTCATTGCAGAAGGGACCCAGACGACATCTACAGACCAAAACCATCCAAAACACCCTAGCAACGGAACGTAACATAGGAGCATTTTGTTAAATATATGCAACATATAAGATATTATTATATAATATTTTTTACTGTTCTTCAGTGTTTAAGTTATATTAAAATAAATCCATCGCATTTTAATGGCAGCCACCATTTAAATGTTTATATATTTTTTTTAAAATGCATTGGAGTAGAAATAGTTATGTAATTAATAATAAAGTTACACTTTACTCTTTTAAAGAGTGTAATTTAAGCGCTTGTATACAAATCTGTTAATTTTAATCTGTGCTGTACCTGATATATATCCAAAATAATCAATACTGAATTGAATCAGAAATCGAATCAAATCGCAAGCTTGAGGATCAGAATCGATTCAAATCGTTAAATTTATGCTAAAATGCAGCCCTAGTAAAAATCTAGTCATGCTTGCGATTGCTAAACTGGTGATTAATCAGCCTTTTTGGCTGACAGACTCTCTCCGTCACACACATACACACACACACTCACACAGCATTTATAAAATCCTAAATGGACATTTCTCATCCAGCGGGTAAATAATTTTCATGAGCTCAAATCAAAAGTGTGGAAACATTCGTGATTTGGCTCAAAGACAGCTGAGTTTCCAGAAGCAGCGCTGCAGCTGGTCTGGGATCAGGAGGCAGGAGCGTCTCTGGAGGATTAGCTCACCACCGTCTTTCTGCTCCACCACCTGAGGATCAGCACAGGCTTTCTGGAAAACATGCAGTTCAGGGAGCCGAACAAAGCGGGGCGAGTTTCCGTTCCTGCTCTCGCCACATTCAGCGTGACATTGACAAACGACGCGGTGCGGGCGGACATGTGCAACCTTCCCATGAACGCAAGCAAACCAGACAGATGCAGCTGCCACACCGATAACCACGCCAGAGAGAGAGAAAGCATGAAAACACCTGAAAGAAAGAAAGGAAGGAAGGAAGAAACAAAGAAAGGACACCACTTGTTTTAAAGATTAATAAAACAAAAATGATCAAAACAGTCATCATTTACACATCCTGAATCATTGGATCTTTTCAGTGATTCATTTGAACTGATTCACAAAGCATTTTTAAATTACTGAACCGTACCAAATCTGAGTAAAACTGTGAAGTGGGTGGCATGTTGGAAACATAAAAACCATGATAAATAGCAGCATTTATCTAAATATTTATTCCACCGCAAAAAAAAATAAAAAATAAAAAAAAAAGTACATCAAGCGCTACATGCTTATTTCTGGTAATTAATAAAAATAAAAATCTTTTAATCTTACAATTCTGACTTTTCACATTTCTGAGAAAAAAACAAGAAGTGAGATATAAATTAAAACACATTTTTTCTAGCAATCTGAGTTTCTCCCAATTCTAAAAAAAAAAAATCAAAAATACAAGTTATAACCTCAGAATTCTGAGAAGTAAAAAAAAAAAGTGAAATATAAATGTACAATTGCAAGAAAAGTTAGAATCAGGAGATTAAAAGCCACAATGACATTTTTTATTTTTTGTGGCAGAAACACTAAACATAATTTTGTCTCTTTTTCTCTTTAAATTGAGTTTTTTCCAACTGCAAATTAACAATTGAGCAATTTTTTTTCCCTCATAATTGCGAGGAAAAAAATCTGAATTGTGTTTGTTTCCACAGCTTTTTCTTTTTTCTTGCAATTGTTAGTCTTTTTTCAGAATTGTGAAAAACTAAGATAAAAAGTCGCAAATACATTTCTATTTTTTATTCAATGATTTGAGAGTGTATATTTTGCAACTAAGAACTAACTTGCAATTTTTTTTTTTTTTCTCAGAATTGTGAGATTAAGTATGAGTTGTGATATAAAGTCACAATTACTGTAACTTATTTTTTGTTAACATATTTCATGATGGGAAAAAAAATCAGAATTGTGAGATAATATGCAATTGGCTTTTTTAATCCCTTTATTCAGTGCTTGAAAAAATTTCGCTTAATAATGAATTAGCAAATCAGTTGTTTTAAAGAACAATTCACTAAACAAAATAAACTTTGTTTTACGATACTTTAATGTTGCTTTTATGTATTTTGAGCTTTACAGCTCCTGTTGACTATATTCACACATTTCACAATTTTTCACAATACTTTAACGTATGCACATCAATGAGCAACAATGTCTGATTGAAAACATGCATGCAGTTAGTGAATGAGAAACGTTTTCTTCAAAAAGGTAAAAATGTAGTAGAAATACTAAAACCTTATATGGAAAAGAACAGCATCGGAATTTGAATTTTTGAGTGCACTATCCCTTTAAAAACAAACTCATGCACTTTTATATTTGCAAAACCTCAAATACATGAATGTCCAGATGATCATCAGTGTTTTCAGACAAAGCTTTTGAGAAAGACTTAAGAACCGAACCCATCCCTCAGTAGTGCTGTGCAAATTAGACTTAATTATTCCAAATCTTCACAGCGTGAGAGAGACACAGAGAACATTAGTGTGCTGCAGAAAGACAAAAGCTGAGAGAGGAGAATGAATCGGCTGTGCTGTATTAAGAAGAATAAGAGCAAAGGAAAGCGTGTCACTTTCAATATTCAGCCACACATCAGGAGAGGACGACATACACAAACACACCAGAGCTTCATCAGAACTGACTTCACTAATGAACCAAACAAAATAAACTGACTCTTTGACAGACCACTCACTTTTCATGAGCCAGTGACAGTTTGGAAATGTAGAAGCTCATAGAATCTGGATAGAATGACATTATTCTGTCCGAAAATACTAAAAAGATATTGAAATAAAAATTAAAAAAGACCCAGTGGATGGAACTTGAGTAATGCAAAGCAAACAACATCCAAAATTAAATCCGTATTCATATTAAAAGCAAATTCCAATCTTATGAACCACTGTTCAGAAGTTTGGGGTTGGTAAAATTATTTTTTTATGCTCAAAGGGGCTGCATTTTTTTTTTTTTAAATACAGTAAAAACTGTAAAATTGTGAAATATTTTTACAATTTAAAGCAGCTGATTTATATTATAATATATATATCAAATGTAATTTATTCCTGTGACGTAAGGCTGAGTTTTCAGCATCAGTCTTCAGTGTCACATGATCTTTCAGAAATCATTCTAATATTCTGATTCGCTGCTCAAGAAACATTTCTGATTATTATCAATGTTGAAAATAGTTGTGCTGCCTTACATTTTTTGTGAAAACTGTGATATATTTTAATTTTCAGGATTCTTTGTTGAATATAAAGTTCAAAAGAACAGAATTTAATTGCAACAGAAATCTTTTGTAACATTATAAATATCTTTACTGTCACTTGTCACAAATTTAATGCATCCTTGCAGAATAAAAGTATTAATTTGTAAAAAAAAAAAAAAAAAAAAAAAAAAACTTATATAAACCCTTAATAAAATAACATAAATAATATATGCAATATAATATAAAATATATCCAATATATTCTGTAAAAAAAAAAAAAAAAAAATTTATATAATTTATGAGTCAGCATGAATATTTTGGCAGAATATTCTATCAACTTTTTTTCATTTAATATCTTTTTTTTTTTTTTTTTTGCTCTGTTGATCCTGTCATGAACTTAATCTAACCACAAAAACTGAGTTGAATTAATCATTTTATCAAATCAAATACTAATCAATCACCTAAACATAAAAACAGAATTCCTCAATACGCCAATGTAGATACAATTTCAGAGCATTTTTCCTCTCACAAATTGATGCATAACTATTTTTTGGACTAAGTTTTACACAAGCATCTTGCTAAATTGCCTAAGTTTCTCCTGCAGCTGTAAATGACAGTGAACGGCGCTTGAATCATTTCTCGGGGTGAATGTCACGAACGGTTCACGTCCTCTCGCATTGTAAACATGTCTTGTTGCAGAAGACAGCATGAGCGTAAAGCATCGCTCTCATCCCGACGGACCTGTCAGTGACCAGTGATCTCTTCACGAGCGGCTGCCTCAGGCCTCAGGCGTCTCAAATCATCTCACATCTCTCTCCAGAAACACCTCATAAACCACAATCTACAGCACAATGTCACGGGACAAACACCAGGATGAAGAGAGACGGCCCATCCGCAGAAACAAGCACGTCTCCTGCCTCCAGCAAGAACAGCGGACGGGATAATGAGCCAAAGATGAAATAAAACACCTTTCATTACACACTTAGAGCTTTGTATGGCTCTTTCCAAGACTTTTCCTCTGAATGAGAGTTTATGATTGCACTTTTCTGCCATTTTCACCACTACCGGGCTGTTTTGAGCATATTTTAACACTTTCTCATGCATATAAATGATAAATTACCAGCGAAAATGCTGTGATGGATCAGAAAGCACTAGTGTGATAATATATCACACACTTCTGATACATACAGCAGCCAGAATGTATAATAAAACACATTTTAATAACATTTCGCAGTTTTTAAAAAACATAACATACTGCAAATCTTCCTCCTGAATTTCTGGATTTTTTTGAAGTAACACTTCATTTGAAGATTGTATATATTTAAATAAATATAATTCATCACAGCTAATATTCATTGTAATCTGTTATTATTGTTAACTAAAATGAAAAAATATTTTCATGAATTTAAATAAAGCTGAAATAAATAAAAAATCAGACAAACTGTAGAGGAAAAACTAAAATCAAATATAAACAAATTTAACTCAAAGTAAATATTACTAAAACTACAATTAAAAAATGAAGCTCAATAAAAATATAAAAAAAACAACATTACTAAAATAAAAAAAAAACACAGCTACATATAAACATTACAAAACCTAACACCTGAATTACTTGCTTATACATATTTACTATAATCTACGTTATTATTGCTAACTAAATCCAAATCTATTAAAATTCATTTTAATTAATAAAAATAAAGCCAAATTAAAGTAAAACATTCATATTATAGGAAAAACTTAAAGAAAAAAAAAAACTTGAACAAAAATTAAAGTAAAACAGATAAAAGTTGAAGTACTAAAATTAATAAAGGTACAATAAAACTAAAACTAAAATACAACTAAATAAAAATATATTAAAATAAAATTATAAAAGCTTAAATTATTTGCCTTTTTTATTGTAAGGCATGTTATTATTGATAAATATTTCTAAAACTGCTAAAACTCATCAAAATAAAATAAAATAATAAAAAACATATTAGAGGGGAAAATACAGTTAATCAACTTAAAGTCCTGAAATTACTAAGGCTAAAATAAAAATAAAAGCTAAAATGACAACAGCTTAACAAAAATGTAAAATCTGAAAATATAAAAAAATTTCATGCAAAAAAAAAAAAAAAAAATTAAAAAAATAGGGCAGAAGTCCTGGCAGAAAATGAAAAGAATTTTTTTTTTGTAGATGGTGTACTTCAAACAATACTAAAATAATACTGATTCTAATACATGATCAGCAGCCACTGTCAGGTGTCATG